>NW_026267290.1:375731-380932 GCF_000697945.3 Frankliniella occidentalis | reverse complement strand
GGTTTGCACGTGGTTTGCACGCGGTTTGCACGCGTTGTGCACGCGGTTCGCACGTGTTGTGCACAGGACCATTTTATCACGGGCTACGGCAAATCCTGCCAACCAACCCGAACGGGCTGGAAGGGTATCCAAGGTTCAAATATTCGCCCAAAAAGTATTTTTAGCCCGCCCTTCTGCTTTGAAAAAGCTATCCAGCGGGCTTATGCAAACGACCTCGTGTCTGTCTGTGTGTCTGCCTGTCTGTTCCACTAGAAGGAGATGTGCCAGAAACTCGAAATTTTCAGGGTATCTTAAGGTCCACGCATAGAGAACGAAACGCCTACGGCAAATCCTCGCAACTACCCCTAAGGGTGGAATGGGGGTAACCAAGGTTCAAAAATTCTCCCAAAAAGTAATTGTTCTTAAGTTCTCCTACGAGGTAACTCGTCAAAGCAGAACCCAGTACACGAAAAGTTCGTCCGTTTGGCTCTATCTCTAACCGTTTAGGCGCTGGAGGGTCCTGTTTGACGAAAATAAGCTAAAAATTGCTGTAGTGAACAATAAGTTGTACAAGAAGGCCTAAAAACCTCAAAAGAGGAAAGAAACCCTCCCCTCGACCCACCCCAAAAAACCGTTTTCTAAGCAAATGGGTTGGTTGTAGTCGCGGTGTTGCACCGTTACACCCCTCTCTCGTGTCCACGGGGCAAATTTTAAAGACGACGGGTTTTAGCGGGCCGAAGGCCCGTTACATCATTTGGTTATGTTCTTCAGCAAATCGCGTGACAGAAACGGTCGGGCGGCAGGCCCGACCATTGCCGCCGGCAGGCCAAGGAGGCCCGGCCCCTGCCGAACGGAGTTGCTGCTGGAGCGAAGCGGAGCTGGCAATTCCGTTCGGCGGAAGGGCGGGCCTACTTGTTGTTTTTAATCCAATGGGTGAATCGTCAGAGCAGAGGCGTCTGAGCGAAAATTTCGTCCGTTTGGCTCTATCTCTAACCGTTGAGGCACTGGAGGGTCTTTTTTGACGAAAATAAGCTAAAACTGGGTGCAGTGAACATATAAGTTGTATAAGAAGGCCTAAAAACCGCAAAATATGAGAGAAAGAACCCCCCGACCCCACTCCAAAAAACGTTTTCACACCAGAAGGGTGCGTTGTAGTCGCGGTGCTTCACCGTTACATACCTTCATCTCGTGTCTACGAGAAAAATTATATAGCCGACGGGTTTTAGCGGGCCGAAGGCCCGTTACATCATTTGATTATGTTCTATAGCAAATCGCGTGACAAAAATGGTCGGCAGGCCAAGCAGGCCCGGCGCCTGCCGAATGTAGTTGACGGCGGAGCGAAGCGGAGCCGGCAACTTCGTTTGGCGGAAGAGTGGGTCTGCTTGTTTACGATTTCATAGACCATTACGTCATACTTACCGGTACAAGATAGAGCAAAACGGTCGAAATTTTAGCCCGGAAGGTATACAATGACGAGTTACCCCTTAGGAACCCAGAATAAAATGTTATCAAAAAATTGGGCCTGTTGTCTTTTTGATTTTGTAAAAATCAAATTTTTGAGCTAGAATGTTCATCTTCAAACTCGATCCGTCTTTTTATGATACAAAACTGAAATTCCCAGGTCGCTATCTCTTTTCTTTTTCGAGTTATTGTGCTGACAGACAGAAAGACAGACAGACAAACAGAATGAAGCTTTTTCGGTCAGTGGAGTAATGGGCTAATCGCTCAGCCAATGACCAAGAGAGTAAAAATGTAGTTGCAGAAAACGAACACATGCCCATTAGACGTGTTGACCCTCTCGCGGGCAGTGGCCTTTGCTTGTCAAGGAGGTCCCAGTGACACTGAGGTCACTCGGAGACTCAAGGGGGCGCCATCGCTGACCCGCGCAGCCCTAATAACCCGAGAAATCCGCTGCGCTAAGAAGAATCGACTGAATCTAAGCCGTGTTCGGTTTTGCACGGGTTTACAAAATCGTCAATTGTACCCACAAGTATCATTTGTTGTCGAATTTATTGACGTAATTGTGTTAGGAGAGCGCGCCGAGTCGGGTGTCGGCCATATATGTAGTATAGTATATAAAGACATAGATGGGGCATCGCCTTACAGTCCATGCAGAGCGGTGAAACCAACATGACCCTACCGAGCCGTGTTGCGCCGCGCCAAAGATTTACATCGTAAGGTGACGCGTCTCAGTGATTTTCTTGTATTTAGACGGCGCGGGAACCGTCTGCGCATGCGCTATCGCAGTCGAGCTGGCCGGGCCCCGCCTCGCTGGGCCCCGCCACTGAGCGGCGCGGGTGGCTTGCGTTCGGCCCCGTAGCGTCGCTCGTAGGCGTCTGCCCATGATACCGAAGGTGGGGTCTTACAGGAAATTGAACGGGCTTTCCAATGAGCCCACTCTCAAGCAAATCAAAGGTGTCATACTTGGCCAAAATCCGATTTCGAAACTAAAAATCGAGTTTTCGGTACGTCGCGTGAAAATGGACAAGCGCATTCGAAAGAGAGCCAGTTCTTACCCCTTAGGACGTTGACCGTTTGAAAAAAGATGAAGCGTGGCGCTCGCTAGATCGAGTGGAGTGCGCAGTGGCGGGAAAACTTTGACCCCCGATAAGTAGGCAACCCGTCGCGCAAGGTCGAAACGCTCTTGCAGGTGGTCATCGGACCACTCAAGGAACGTATCCACTAAGTTTCGTCAAAACTTTTTTTTGTTGGGGGTACGTTTGGCATGAAATGACCCAGTATGAGAATTCGTCAATGGGGTTTTTCAATGTAAACCTGGCGCAGTCATGTTGGCTTCAGCCAGGGGCTCCCATGCCCCACCTATTCCTATATATACTAAATTTATGGCAGCGGCTACGCGGAGCAGCAGGGAGTATCTCCATGCCCGACTGCAGCGCGGCCCTGCACCATGATAGTCCGGTAAATAAGCGACGGAAAACGGCCAAAGTTTGCATTTTGTAGAAGAGCAAAACGGTTTGGAGGATTTTGTAGTACATACCCAAGGGATACTTTTTCCTGGCAGGTGCTCACCTCGAACCTGCGACTGAACCGCTGGACGGGGGTTGCATACTCGGCAGGGGCAACACGCAGAAAGCACGTAAAACATGATTTTTCGAGAATGTTTTGGGCGGAATGGTTCCAGAAAGGAATAATACAGTACAAGGTTGGGTGGATGATATCAAGATTGTCCCTTGAAATACCAGACTTTGTCTTGAATCTTCAGATTACTCTAACTCTAATATGCACTGCACAAGAACAAAAGACCAATACTAGACGACTAACATTACCCGGGTGGAAGAAACATGACATTGAACATTAACATTCAACTACATAGCTGCAGTGAAAATTTTATTGACGCCGAACTTAATTTCAAGTGAAAGGGGTGTTGACTAAAATGTTCTGCTTGAGCGGCAGGACTGCAAATGGCATGGAGTGAGTACACTCACCATACCGTGTCACTACTTGGGACAAGCTTCCGTCTCGCATGCACACAGTGGAGTTCATTCGCCTAATAGATTTCTACTTTGACATCTGCAACAGCCCGCGTGCATCAAGGTTCGAACCTCAGAAGTCCACAAGGTGTGATGTCACTGCAGATTCGCTCCACCTCCAAGAGTGGCAAACAATGAAAAACAATATGAAAAATTGGATTTTTGTTAGGAAGAAGAATGATTCCAGACATGTCTCCCCATGTGTCAAAGGGTGGCTGGAAAATGCGGTGACTTAGAAATGTTTGTGGATTAAACTTCAAAATCTTGGTTTTAAAACTTTAAGGCTTCGCAGCCTCAACCAGGATGCCCTGGAAAACTGTTTTGATTTGATCCGGCAGTGTGGTGGCTCCAGCTCCGACCTCACCGGTGAGCAGTTTGTGGGTGCTCTGACAACCTGCCTCATGAGCAGGTACTCATCCACAGTTACGGAGAAAAACGGTCAAGGTGATGAGTCAGTGTCTTTGAGCGACCTGAAGCTGCTCATACAGAATGGTTCTGCTGATGCTACAAGTAGTAGTAATGCTAATGCTTCGTAGAGATGTGCCGACCCATTCAACACCTGTGGCTGTCAATAATGCGCTTCATCGGATGAGCGCTTCAAACCTTTAGCTGTCTTCTTTAGCTGAGCTCACTACTATTTCCTAGTGCAATGGTTGCCAAAATCTTTTAAGCACAAACCAAAGGACACTGGAGTCCTCTTGCTCTCCCTCAACTATGGATAAATATCCTTCTTCTTGATTAATAACATTATTCTTAAAAACGCAGTCAGTCTTTGAGAGGAAGTGGAGGTCCCCCTTTTTTAATCTGATGTGTACAGTGTGGTGACAAAAATGTCAAAAGAATCTGCATATTAGAGTTCAGTGTTCTGTGTTGCTCACCGGCTTGGTGATGCCCCTGATTTTCTGCTGGAAAAGGCTGCACAGCATTTGGTCCAGCTATAAATTAAACAAGGTAATGCAAGTATAAAAGCCGGTGTTGCACGATAGTACTCCCGCCAAGCATACAGCAGGAAAAATTCAGATGGACTTAACCCTGGATAAGAGTTGTTTGAGGAAGAAGCTCTACTTCTTGCAGATGAAGCAGATTCAGGTGTCCTACACCTCTCTTTGTATACATAGGTGTGTATATGTGGGAGGGGGGGGGCACGTTTTTTCAAGTTGGTAGGTTTGGTGGATATGTTTGTTATCATCCACAACTTTACAATAGGCTATTCCGGTCAACACGCTAAGAAGAACACAAGAATCACAAAAGACGAGGGTGGGGGAAGCGGCGCGGGGGAGCGCCAGAGAGAAGAGAGTGCCGATGGAGGCCCTCTACAATGGGGCGAGGTGAGGCGCGTTCCGCACGTGCCGAGAACCAGCGGTCGCGACCGAGCGGCGATCCGAAGCCTATTGGCAGCTTCGGCTGCACTTCGTGGTTTGTGAGATCCCTTGGCCGCATAAGCGACGATAGGGCTTGGCTCGGCCCGGTGGACAAAGGCCCGGCTGGACCCGTCGCCGACTGCACCCGCCTCGAGTCAGGTAGCACTGCACTACGGCAACGTAAAGAATCGCGCGCGGTCGCCTCCGATGTTTTTAGCCCGCCCTTCTGCTTTTAAAAAAGCATTAAAGCGGGCTTATGCAACCGCTCTCGTGTCTGTCTGTCTGTCTGTCTGTCTGTCTGTCTGTCCGTCGTCCGTGTAAGAGGAAGGAGATGAGCTAGAGGTCTACAAATTTCAGGGTATCTTAGGGG
>NW_026267290.1:365775-370617 GCF_000697945.3 Frankliniella occidentalis | reverse complement strand
ACTTTTGCACTACCCGACTCGGGTGTCAGCGCCGCAGGCCTAGGTAGATGTATGCCAGGCGCGTCGCAGCGTAGCAGTGTTTCGTGAGATATCGCGAAGCCTGTTACGCGAGACGTGGTCTGGCGTACATCTACCTAGTATTTATTTGTTGTGCGGTATTTTGAACATGGCACCTCTCTTGGAGCTTGAACACGTAATAGGGTATCCCTCTAGAGCGCGGAGCGGAACTAAGAAGAACAAAAGCGGATACAGAGAGCGGTGGTGGGGGCGGGTGGTAGGGGAGCCTTCCCGCCCGCCCGCCGCTCCTCCGCGCGCCGCGCGCCCGCCGCTCTCTGTATCCGCTTTTGTTCTTCTTAGATCCGCTCCGCGCTCTAGAGGGATACCCTATTGATGCTCTCAAAGAATTCAAAAGACCTCTTAGGGAAGGTCGAGAAGCCATCGCAAACCTAGTTGTGGTGGGAATCAGATCCCGGTCTAAGGCCGAGGTTACTGTGGAGGCCCATTGTGTTCGTACAACAAAAATTAACGAAGATCCACACCGAGAGAAGCTGTTAGTCCGTATGACTAAATTTGTGTTGAAGGAAACAACGTAGCTTGGCTGCGACTCGGCACGTCTCGGCCGTGCGGCGACGGGAATCAAGCCTCACTTCACTGCCTCACCATCTCGCCTAGCACAATATACTAGATTGCCGGCCCTTCTCTCGCTTCTCTGCCCTTACCGAGAGTTGAAGCTGCTGACACCTTACTCAAATATACTTATGTTTACTTATGTTTAGTCTGAGTAAGGTAAGGTTTGTAAGGTATCATCTGCTAATAAATAGTTCTCTCCATTCGCACAGTCTTGAGCGCAGCGGTGGCGTGGCGTGGTGCGGCGGCACGTCCGCACTGCGGAGTGGCTGTGACCTACGTCGCCGCCAGCCAGCCACAAATTCGAGGGCCCCCTCTGTGCTATGTAGAGAGAGAGAGAGAGAGAGAGAGAGAGAGAGAGAGAGAGAGAGAGAGAGAGAGCGGGGAGGGAGACGGGACTTTGCCCCAGAGACAGTCTTTAGAGGACTGTTTAAAAACTCCCGTATTACAGATACAGGTTTTACTCAAGTTTCATAGACAGTCCGCTGAAGACTGTCGGTAGCGGAGGGCAAAGTCCCCTCCTCCTCCTCACGCTATACATCACAGAGCGGGTTTAAACAGAGCAATTTTAATCTCAAATTTGACGCTTTAATTATTTTTAAAAACCTTTTGTGTATGTTACGGACGTTTCACGGTCATTGTTGACACCGAAAAAACAGCTGAGCAAGCCAAAAAAATAAAAAAAATAATAATAGGTTTCGCCATTTGATAAATTTAGCAATATTTTTGTTGTCTCACACTTTTTAGTAATAGTTTGCCGAGACAACAAAAAGATTAAAAAAACAATCAGCTCTATAGAGCAGCAAAATGTTTGCTGCAACTGCAAAAAGGTTTCTGATAGCAAAATTTTGTTGGGGGAAGCAACATAATGTTTGCTGAGAGCGAAAGGTTTGCTGAGGCATTGTGACAACATAAACTTTGCCAAGGGCAGAAATCTTTTTTATTCCTTTTTAGGACTGACCCTTATTTCTTTGTTTCCACCTTTCCGTCCTTTAGGGGTGGTTGCCAGGATTTGCAACAGGCGTTTAGGTGTCCAGGAGTGACACCTAAGATACTCTAAAATTTGTAGACCTCCAGCTTATTTCTTTCCTCTTACACAGACGACGGACGCACGGACTGACGGACACGTAAACGGTTGCGTAAGCCCGCTTTAATGTTCTTTAAAGAGAGTAAGTTTGAACTCTTTGAAGTTTCCAAAGCTTCATGGCCGCATCTACTGGCGTTGAACACTTCCAATTGTTGAACTTATTTACTGTTAAACACTTCCCAGGATTCAAATACTAAGCCAAACACTTAAAAGTGTGCAACATAGGGTTAAGAACTTGCATGTGCACGCCAGTTGCATACCTTATCACACTGTGAAAAATATACGTAATCCTATTTATACGAAGTATTTTGTAAATTATCCATAACAATTCGTGTCGTACGTGTACAACCGCCCACTCTTCCTCGTCATTCGAGACCAAGTCGATTTTCATCAGTTCTAGTAAATACACAATTTTAAACATGTAAGACTGCTTTGATGAAAATTTTCGTGTCCCCGACACGACAATTTTTCACTGTGTATGAATGTCCTGTTGCCTCGTGCAATATGTATTACTGTGCATTTCTTTAAGTTACTCGTAGTACCTTCCAGGTCCTTCATGCGTTCTACTACCTGTGTGCCAATGACGACAGGTCTCTTGTTCGTTTGGGTGTGCCTATGCTCCTCCATGTTACGTGTTCCGGTCGCTTCAGGGGCTCAAGGCGTAAGTTGAATGTGAACAAATAAACAGTTGAATGTAAACAATAGGGTTTCCAGGCAATCTAAAGCGGAAGTAGGAAAAGAACAAACCCACTGACCTTTCTGTTTACGTAATGACTCTGATTGGTCGAGCTTATCACGTGCCTCCGAGGCCTTTCAGGTATGAGAAACTGTCAGATCAGTTTCGAGCTCCTCTCCATATTTGAGAGGTTAGGATCGGACCAAACTGCCATGGTAGTTTCTCATACTGGGCGGATGGAAACAGATGAATCAGGGAGTTTGTTCTTTTTCACTTCCGTATGAGATAGCCTGGAACATCCTATTATTGGCTGAGCGATTAGCAAAGCCTATTACTCCGTCTGGTCGGAAAAAACTTTTTCTGTCTGTCTGTCTGTGTGTGTGTCTGTCCGCACGATAACTCGAGAACGATTTGAGCGAGCGACTTGGGATTTTCAGGGTCGTTTTGTGTCATAAAAAGACAGATCGAGTTCGAAGATGAGCATTCTAGCCCACAAGTTGGATTTTTAAAAAATTGAAAACAACTGGTCCCAAAAATTACGTTTTTGAAAAATATTTTTTTTATGGTTTCCTAAGGGGTAACTTGTCAAAGTAGAGCCCTCTGGGCGAAAATTTTGTCCGTTTTGCTCTAGCTCACGCCGTTGAGGCGCTAGATGGTATTTTTGACGAAAATAAACGAAAAAATGTACAACTCTGCATGCTTAGTCGAGGTGATTGGCCGTTGACGGACCATAGTCCCGTACCTTGGTGTACATTTTCCCGCTACCCGACTCGGGTGTCAGCGCCGCAGGCCAAGGTAGATGTATGCCAGGCGCGTCGCAGCGTAACAGTGTTTCGTGAGATATCGCGAAGCCTGTTACGCGAGACGTGGTCTGGCGTACATCTACCTTGTTGTTAACTGCGAAACGAACGAACGGTTAGAGATGTTAGAGCTGTGAACCGGAAGAAGGTGATAAGTGACTTACCCCCCGAATACAGCATTCCGGCAAAGCTGAAATGCACAAGAATGAGGGGAAGAAGAAAACGGAAATCGCTATTCTTTAACATGATGACTTCTGTTTTCTTGTTCCCTGCATTCGTCTGCATTTCAGCTTATGTCGGAATTCTGTTTTGAGTTACGTATGGCACTATAAAGTAAATTGAAGTCTGTATCTAATCAGCGTCACCACACTGCCAATCGATCCCGCCTCCCAGCCAGTAAGGGCCAGTGCAACGCCTTAAATAGTTAGCTGAGCGATTAGCGTCGCGAAGCGCATTACTAAACTGACCGAAAAACCTTCATTCTGTCTGTCTGTCTGTATGCACGATAACTCGAGAAGGGATTGAGATAGCGATCTAGGAATTTTAGGGTCGTATTTTATTACCAAAAAGACCGAGTTCGAAGATTCTAGCTCAAAAATAGAATTGAACAAAAAAAACAAAAACAAAGGTCGAAAATGCATCTTTTATCGGGTTTTTTTATGGGTTTCCAAGGGCAACCTCGTAGAAGTAGAACATGTTGACCGAAAATTTCGTCCGTTTTGCTCTATATCGTGTACCATTTGGGTGCTAGAGATCATTTAATGACGGAAATGAGGTGAAAATGACCAAATGGTTAAGGATGTGCACTTTATGCTTTCGCATAATCGCATAATTTTCTAAACTTCACGGAAATGGACCGGGGATCGACTGGTTAGCTTTGCTGTGACCCCCGGACGCGAATCCGAAGAGCATAGAAAACGCATAATTTCCAAAAATCGCAGCATAGAGCCATTTTCGCATAATTTGAGCATAATTGCAAGGGAAAGGCGTGAAAACGGCTGCATTTTGCAATGTTTATGATATTTCACGCATTTTACCGCCAAATTTGGATGCAAAGTTTGAATTTTCGCGGTTCCGCGACCCTCAACGTCACGGCTGCGGGGAGGGGGGAAGGGACCCTAATCAAGCTACAGTATGTAGTATCTTATTAAGTCTAAAATTCTACACATAAAATGTGACTAGTCTGAATAATTTTGATCTTTTCCTTTCATACCCCATACCTTTATCACTGCTAATGTTTAGAATACATTCAAGTACATGCAAAAAAGCATAAAAACGCATAATTAAGAAGAAAACGCCAAAAATCATTAAAAAAAAGTATATTTTGAAAAAAAGCGCCAAGAAAAGCAGTAAAATAGCATAATTCAGAAGAAAACTCAGCATAAAGAGGGCATAATTGGAAAATTTTACAGCATAATCAGAGCATAATAGGGACGTTTTTTAGGGCATAATTTACGGTTTGAAAACGCATAAAGTGCACATCCTTACAAATGGTCTATTAAATCGTAAAAAAGGCTTATATCGAAAAATTGTCAAGGGGGTAGTACTTCGACCACCTATTTGGCGTCAAACTACACCACCCGGGGTACCTCACTTCGTCCAATCAATGTACGGTCTAACAAGCAGGCCCGCCCTTCCGCCAAACGAAGTTG
>NW_026267290.1:365235-365725 GCF_000697945.3 Frankliniella occidentalis | reverse complement strand
TAAATCTTTCTTGAATCTCTCTTGAACCACTAAAAATCACACACAATCATGATTTTTTCACCAACAATCACCAACAATCATCACAATCACTTCAAACATGTAGAGTCATTACAATAATTTAAATAACCCTGAATCATTTACAATCACCTACAATCATTTACAATCAAATGTGATTTAAATCGCTGTACACCATTTTGAAGAGTGAGGTACCCCTCGGGTGGGGAAGCCACCTCGCTACCCCCACTCTTGGCTTTTGTGATTCTTGTGTTCTTCTTATGGCGTTGAGCGGAATAGCCTATTCCAATCATGGAGGAGCATGTCTGGACCCATTCTGTTTACTCACTATGTCTTCAGTCCCCTTCCGCGTTCCATGTGTACTCTTAACAGCAGTGTATTTGGTCCCCTTCAGGGTTCCATGTGTCCTCTTAGGTGTACCCCTTGGAGGGGTGACCTCTGTCCCCTCCAGGGTTTCATTCGTCCTCGTAAGTCC
>NW_026267290.1:358742-360675 GCF_000697945.3 Frankliniella occidentalis | reverse complement strand
GCCTGCTTGGCCTGCCGGCGGCGATGGTCGGGCCTGCGGCCCGACCATTTCTGTCACGCGATTTGCTACAGAACATAATCAAATAATGTAACGGGCCTTCGGCCCGCAAAGCCCGTCGTCCTTCAAATTGGCCCCGTAGACACGAGAAAGGGATGTAACGGTAAAACACCGCGACTGCAACCCACCCTTCTGCTTAGAAAACGTTTTTTGGGTGGGGGGAGGGAGTTTCTTACCTCTTTTGCGGTTTTGGGCCTTCTTTTACATTTAAGGGGAGGGTATACTGAAATCCTTAAAATCTAAAGAAGAGACAATTTCAAAAAAGTGGTTTATAATAGTAGTAGTACTCACTTTAAAAACACATTTAAGCTGTAGCATGTCCAAATCCATCAAAAAACTTTGCGCATAGAACTTTTTTAACTTAAAAGTTTACGTAACTTTGAAAACTTCTGTACGCACAGTTTTTTGGTAGACTTTTGGCATTCCATACCTTAAATTAATCCTCAAAGTGCATACTACAACAATTATAGAGTACTTTATTGATTTTATCTCTTGTTTAGATTTTAACTTGATTAATTCATTAAATTAGGTGATTTAAAAATTTTTTCAGTATACTCTCCCCTTAACTGTTCACTACAGCAATTTTTACCTTATTTTCGTCAAACAAGACACTCTAGCGCCTAACCGCGGTGAGAGATAGAGCCAAACGGACGAAATTTTCGCCCTAAGGGCTCTACTTTGACAAGTTACCCCATAGGTGAGCATTCAATATTTTCGGAAATTAATAAATTTATTTTTGGGCCACTTTTGTGAGAGAAACTCCCTCCAGCGCCCAAACGGTAGAAGATGGATCAAGACGGACGAACTTTTCGACCTAAGGAATCTACTTTTGCAAGTTACCCCTTAGGAGACCATCTAACATTTTTTTAGCTCGCCCTTCTGCTTTGAAAAAGCTATCCAGCGGGCTTATGCAAACGACCTCGTGTCTGTCTGTCTGTGTGTCTGTCTGTCTGTCTGTCTGTCTGTTCCACTAGAAGGTGTGCTAGAGACTTGAAATTTTCAGGGTATCTTAAGGTCCACTCCTAGAGAACGAAACGCCTACGGCAAATCCTGGCAACTACCCCAAAAGGGCTAAAAGGGGGTATCGAAGAAAATAAGGTAGGTCAATAAAGTCAGAATTTTTTTTTTTATGAGCTCCAAAGGGGTAACTCGTCAAAGTAGAGCCCTATGGGCGAAAATTTCGTCTGTTTGGCTCTATCTCTAACCGTTTAGGCGCTAGAGGGTCTTGTTTGACGAAAATAAGTTAAAAACTGCTGTAGTGAACAATTAAATGTAAAAGAACGCCCAAAACCGCAAAAGAGGTAAGAAACTCCCTCCCCCCAACCCGAAAAAACGTTTTCTAAGCAGAAGGGTGGGTTGCAGTCGCGGTGTTTCACCGTTACATCCCTTTCCCGTGTCTACGGGGCCAATTTGAAGGACGACGGGCTTTGCGGGCCGAAGGCCCGTTACACCATTACACCGTTACATTATTTGATTATGTTCTACAGCAAATCGCGTGACAGAAATGGTCCATCGCCGCCGGCAGGCCAAGTAGGCCCGGCCCCTGCCGAACGAAGTTGCTGGCGCAGCGAAGCGAAGCTGGCAACTTCGTTTGGCGGAAGGGCGGGCCTGCTTGTTAAAATTAATATGTTTATTTTTGGGCCACTTTCGTGATAGAAACTCCCTCTAGCGCCTAAACGGTGAGAGATAGAGCAAAACGGACAAAATTTTCGCCCGTAGGGCTCTACTTTGACGAGTTACCCCGTAGGCGCTCATTGCTCATAACAAAAATATTTTATTCCGACTTTTTTGACCTACCCCCTTTTCTTTGATACCCCCTTTCAGCCCCTTAGGGTTGGTTGCCAGGATTTGCCGTAGGCGTTTCGTTTTCTAGGAG
>NW_026267290.1:351719-352619 GCF_000697945.3 Frankliniella occidentalis | reverse complement strand
GTTTTGGTCGATCTGGCTTTTTTCGCGGACTAGTCCGCTCGCTTTTGCGGACTGATGAGCCGGACTCTTTGCGGACCGAAAACGGACTGATGCCGGACTAAACTTTTTCGTACGGGTTTTTGACGGAAAAAGCGATAAAATGTACAACCCTGCATGCTTAGTCGAAGTGATGGGCCGTAGGCCCGTATCTCTGTGTACATATTGCTACTACCTGGCAGGGAGCGGGCCGAGCTTGACCTGCTGGCGCCGTTTGGGACGGGCCTTCCGTGCCTTGTGAATTTTTAGCCCGCTCTTTTGCTTAAAAGCTGTATAAGCGGGCTTATGCCATCGCCTCTGTGTGTCTATCCGTTCCCCAAGAAGGACGTGAGCTAGAGGTCTGAAATTTTCAGGGTATTACTGTTGTCACTTCTGGACAACGAAACGGTTGGTGCAAATCCTGGCAACCACCCCTGAGTGGGTCTGAGGGGGTAACAAAGAAATAGGGGTTGGTCCAAGAAGTGGAAAAAAAATATTTTTTTTATTGGCTCCTAATAGGTAACTCGTGAAAATAGAGCCCTTGGCGCTAATATTTCGTCCGTTTGGCTCTATCTCTCACCGTTTAGGCGATAGAGTGAGTTTCTCTCACCAAAATGGCCAAATTAGAAATATTTTTACTTTTTCAGACGTTCACTTCTGTCTGAGAAGTATGCGGCCGGTTCAAAATTTTCTTCTAAGCAGAAGAGTGGGCTTATTTTATGGTGGCACATCATTAATAAAACGTGTACACTTTCATTAAAAAAAAACACAAAAAAAACACATTTAGTTTTTTGTTGTTTGAACACGTTCGGTGTCATTCAGAGTATGCCTGGAAGTATATTTAACTTCTAGGTCTAGTCTTCTGTACACTTTTATAGGTGTGTT
>NW_026267290.1:348560-351025 GCF_000697945.3 Frankliniella occidentalis | reverse complement strand
AAGTAAATGCTTCGTAGTTACAAAGGAGCAAAATACTTCGCAGGCTTTTAACAGTGTTCTGTCTACTTCGTAAGTACGGTACGTCAACGGCCAATCACCTCGACTTAAGCATGCAGAGAACATTTTTTGGCTTATTTTCGTCAAAAAACCCTCTAGCACCTTAACTGTTTGAGCTAGAGCAAAACGGACAAAATTTTCGCCCACATGACTCTACATTGATGAGTTACCGACTAGGAAAATATAAAAACAAATATTTTCAAAAAACGTCATTTTTGGGACCCGTGGTTTTTTATTTTTTTTAAAATCTTATTTTTGAGATAGAATTCTCATCTTCGAACTCGACCTGTCTTTTTATGACACAAAACGACCCTAAAAATCCCAGGTCGCTTGCTCAATTCGTTCTTGAGTTATCTTGCGGACAGACACACAGACAGACAGACAGAAAAAGTTTTTTCCGACCAGACGGAGTAATAGGCTTCGCTAATCGCTCAGCCAACTAGACCCAAAGGAAGTTAAATTCCTACAGGCATACTCTGAATGACCCCAAACGTGTCCAAACAACGAAATAAATGTTTGTTTTGTTTTCTGCATGGGACTGTACACACTTTATTAATGATGTGCCATTATAACATAAGCCCACTCTTCTGCTCAGAAGAAAATTTTGAACCGACGGCATACTGTACTTCTCAAACTAAAGTGTACTCATGAAAAAAACAAAATTATTTCTGTTTTGGCCAGTTTGGTAAGTGAAACTACCTGTTGTAAGTAAACCGGACGAAATTTTAGCTCAAGAGGCTCTACTTTCACAAGTTACGACTAAGGAGGCCATCAAATGTTTTCTAAAATTAATATATTTATTTTTTGGACACTTTTGTGAGTAAAATTCCCTCTAGCGCCTAAACGGTGAGAGATAGAGCCAAACGGACGAAATTTTAGCCCGGAGAGCTTTATTTTGTAAACCCCTTAGGATACAATAAAAAAAAAATCCCACTTCTTGGACCAACCCTCATTTCTTGGTTACCCCCTCAGACCCACTCAGGGGTGGTTGCCAGGAATAGAATATTTCAAACCTCTAGCTAACGTCCTTCTTGGGAAACAGACAGACAGACGAACACAGGGGCGACGGCATAAGCCCGCTTATATAGCTTTCAAGCAAAAGAGCGGGCTAAAAATATGTAAATGGGATGCTGTTTTCACAATTTTAAGTCTCCATACATTATTATTGACACTATGTCTTCAGTTTGCACCCCACATACCCCGCAAAATTGCATTTTTGGAATTCCTTTCCGTTTCCTCCAGCCAGACATTTCCTATTCCAATCAGTTTCTATTCAAATTCTAATCGATCCAATCGATTTCCAATCAATCTCCAATCACTTGTCTCCAGTCAGTGTATACCTACTAAAGCAGTGAGGTACCCCTCGACACCATCCTTTCGGGTCTAGGTGCCCTAGATTATCCACTATCACTAAAACGTTGATTTTTAGCACGCTCTTTTGCTTAAAAGCTATGTAAGCAGGCTTATGCCATCGCCTCTGTGTGTCTGTCTGTCTGTCTGTCCGTTTCCTAAGAAGGACGTGAGCCAGAGGTCTGAAATTTTCAGGGTATTATTGTTGTTACTTCTGGACAACGAAACGGTTGGTGCAAATCCTGGCAACCACCCCTGAGTGTGTCTGAGGGGGTAACAAAGAAATAGGGGTCGTGCAAGAAGTTGGATTTTTAATGGTCTCCTAACAAAGGGCTAACTTGTGAAAGTAGAGCTCTTTGGGCCGAAATGTCGTCCGTTTAGCTCTATCTCTCACTGTTAAGGCGCTAGAGGGAGTTTCTCTCACAAAAGTGTCCTAAAAGTAAATATGTTAATTTTAGATAGACATGGGCGCCGACTGGATTTTTATCGGCGGCGGCGTTTGGCCTGAAATTTGTCGGCGGCGGCGGCGCCGCCGGCGTTGACGCCGACGCACCTCTCGGCGGCGGCGGCGGCGGCGTGACCGGCGTCCACAACTAAAATTCCGCTTTCAAATGTTCTGAAAACGACAAATACGCAAATATTGCGCTATTGTTGCATGAGCTTTTTGATATGTAATACACAAACAATGTTTACTGTCCAAAAAAACTTAAAAAGTTGGCAATCTTCTGAAACATTTGGCGAGACGAATTTTTGGCCTACCTACAAGGCGTCTGCCGTTCGATTTCAGTTAAAAATTTGTGCTAAAAAACCCGCGCCGCCGACGACGCCGCCGACCAAATGGCCGGCGGCGGCGCGGCGGCGCGCCGAAAAATTTCTATCGGCGGCGGCGGCGCGTCAAAATTTGTCGGCGGCGGCGTGGCGTCGGCGCGGCGCCCATGTCTAGTGGCGGGTGGGCTGCCTACCCGGGCGCCTTGCTTGGCCGTGTGGCATGGGTTGCCTACTTGGCAGGAGCTCCTGTCCAGCGTGTCGTCCCGGTCGGGTGCAAAGGGAGGGCGGCT
>NW_026267290.1:342243-348325 GCF_000697945.3 Frankliniella occidentalis | reverse complement strand
CCGTTTGGATTCTACTGTTTACTTACAAAAAGGAACTTTGGTAATAAATCACCAAAATGGCCAAAACAACCTTTTTAATTTTTTTTAGGAGTACACTTTTGTCTGAGAAGTATGCCGTCGGTTCAAAATTTACCTCTAAGCAGAAGTGTGGGCTTATTTCGGCTTATTTTATGGTGGCACATCATTAATAAAGTGTGTACACTCCCATGCAAAAACAAACAAACATTTATTTCATCAGTAATTGTAGCAAAATCATTGCGGACACGTTCGGAGTTATTTCAGAGTATGCCTGGAAGTATATTTAACTTCTTCTGGGTTTAGTCTTATATATCTTTTCATAGGTGTGTTATTGGATCCATAAGCTTACGTCAAAAGCTAAGAAGGGATTTGGCATAACTTGCATGTATTCTACAAACTGCGGCAAAGATGTTCAGTGTATAAAAAGAATGCATCGTTTGTTCAGTTGGGATTACGAAGTAGACAGCAAAGGCACCTGACAAAAGGATGGTTCAAAGCAAGCTGTCACTCCCTTTTCCGATAGAAGCTATATTACACCATGAAAATTTAGAAGGGACGGGCCGAAAGCCGGCAGGCCAAGCTAGGCTCGCTCCCTGCCGAACCGAGTTGCTGGTGGAGCGAAGCGGAGCTGGCAACTTGGATTGGCGGAAGAGTGGGCCTAGCTTGTTTTCTTTCATATCCCCTTTCAGCCCCTTAGGGGCGAATGCCAGGATTTGCCGTAGGCGTTTCGTTTTCTAGGAGTGAACCTTAAGATACCCTGAAAAATTGAAGTGTCTAGCACATCTCCTTGTAGTGGAACAGACAGACACACCGACACGAGGTCGTTTTCATAAGCCCGCTGGATAGCTTTTTTAAAGCAGAAGGGCGGGCTTAAAAAATAACAAGCACAGTTTTCAGTTTGTATTGTTTCTCAGACAGCCTTAAAACTGGACTTTTTGCTATTGATTTAAGTATACCGACCTCTAGCTCTGAAACGATGGAAGATACGGCAATCCCAAGGATTGTCTCTGATTCAGAATGTGCTGTTTCGGATGTGACTTCCCCTGTCATTTTTCGATTTGAGGCCATCTTGTACGTCTTTATGTACAACATGGTCATTTTTGGCGTAATTTTGTCGAAAAGGCACCTCCAGCGCCCAAACGGTGAGAGATAGAGCCAAACGGACAAAATTTCAGTCCAAAAAGTTCTACACATTCACGAGTTATCCCATAGGAGATCATTAACAAAATATTTTCTGTTGACTTGCTTTGCCTCCCTTCTTCTTACATAGGGCCCAGTAGTCGACGCGACAGTTTAAGAGCAAGGCTTTTCAAAATTGCCTACAACGGAGCGTGTGTGTACGGTAGCGTCAAGGAAAAAAATCGGTGGTGTAGTGGAAGGATTAAAATTAATGCCCCATTGGTCGAAAATGGAAATAAATACATTTTTTGTACACCAAAATGTATAACAAAAAACAATTTCCATTGGCCCAGAAGTCGACACATTCGGTCCAGTAGTCGATACTCTGTCATTTTACCCGGATTGCCGTGTCTGACGGGTCCATGCAGCCTGGCTACCTTCCTATGCCTCTCGGTCGCCTTTTTGGCCATCATGCGGCCCTCTATGCGAGGTGCTGTTCGGGGTTTTCAGCCTTCACACTGAGAAAAATTTTTGGTTCCCGGCACTAAACACTTGTTTAATGCGTCCCACTTTATGCCCGGGACAAAAAGTTTAGTGCTGGCCAATAGAATTTCCGAGGTGTAGCAATAATGGGGTTTAGCGCCAGGCGCCAAACACGTCTTGTGCTACAGGCTGAGGTGAACTTTGTTTGATGAACGAAGTATGCAAGATTGAGTAGTTCGGATGTCACCGCTAGATTGCACCACTATCGAAATGCCTGCCTTACATCTCGCTAGGTGCCCCGGGTGCACACAGCATCAGGTGCTTGGGCAGTTTCTCGTAATCACTGGCGCATCTGTCGGTTGGGTGCCGCCACTCGCCGCCATTTGAAACCATGGCGCAAATTTTAGAATAGGAACTTCGTGCACGACAAGACAAGTGCAAGGCCATTCCACCCGCATGAAAGACAACTGCACTACTTCACTCCCTTGTTGCAGAGTTTGGACCAAATCCAGAAAAACAAATATTGTCCATGTCATCGTACCCAGTTAACGTTCGGGAAAAAAGACTTAGTTAATGCCTGAGCTTGCATATTCTTTAGTGCCACTGCCTGATCTATTTAGCGCCTGGCACCAAAGCCGGCGCACTAAACGCCTTTTGCCCCTGGAAATAAACACTTTAGTGCGTCGAAAAACTTTCGATCTGGGCACAAAAGTTTTAGTGCCTGGCACCAAAAATTTTTCTCAGTGCAGGCGACCTTTTTTGAAATATGGTGAAAAACAATTTTTTCTAGTTCTAAAAAACGCCGTTTTTCGGCTATATATCGGAAAATAATTTTCTTAGCGCAATAAGTCTAAAATGAAACAGTTCTGTCGCGTCAAAGCGCACCTGATAATATATCGGACGACACGATGTGACAAACGAAAACCGGGGAGTGCCGGCAATAGCTTGGTAATTAAACCTTAGTTTGCCACCAAAAATGTCTTGTGGGCAAGCTTAAGATGTTATCGCACAGCGTATCGACTCCTGAGTTATCTCCCTATATAAATTCCACACCGAACCGCATATAGCCGTTACCGGGATTGTGCCTACGGGGGCCAACGGGGTGAAAAGTGTCAATTTCCCTCAATGACCCAACTTCGAACCCTTAGAGAGGGGTTGAAGGTCAGACAATGAGTCAAGAATGGACTGTGCCGCAAGTCTTAGGATATCTTGAAGTACTTTATTCCAGGTAAACTTGTTCAATCCCAGGTTTTCACTCCACCCTAGCGGCCAGCCGCCCGGACAGGCACGACTGCGGCGGTAGACACGTTCACTTTACCAAAAGTGTTCGGATTTTGAGCGGGCTGGTTCCTAAAGTGTTCTACTTCCAAAATGATGAACAAAAATATTTTTTTCAGATTTTTTGGACCAGGGGAAAAGGTCCCCCTAGACCTTCAAATTTAACATGGGGCTGTTATGGAAGAAAAGCCAAAAAAGGGAAATTTGCCATTTTCGGCTTCCAAATGCAATTTAAAAAAAAAAAAAACTCTTTCGGAAATGGAATCTACGCGTCAAAACGCATCCGGAGACGTGCGACACTTCATAGACGTACCAGAGGTTCTTGAGCTCTGCTATAGAAAAAAGGGCGAAAAAGGCTGATTTCATGGAAAATTCTAGAAAAATTGTACAAATACGAATAGTGTGTTAATAAAGTGTGGCACGTTTCCAGATGCGTTTTGACACGTAGATTCCATTTCTGAAAGAGATTTTTTTTATAACTGCATTTGGAAGCCGATAATGGCAAATTTTACTTTTTGGACTTTTCTTCCATAAGAGCCCAATGTTAAATTTGAAGGCCTTGGGGGACCTTTTCCCCTGGTCCAAAAAATCTGAAAAAAATATTTTTGCACATCATTTTGGAAGTAGAACACTTTAGGAACTAGCCCGCTCAAAATCCGAACACTTTTGGCAAAGTGAACGTGTCTACCGCGGCGGTGCAATTAGGGTTCCACCCCCCCCCCCCTCGACCCTTGCGTCTGTTGACACTTTTCTCAGGCAACCAGGGCACATTCTCAGAGAAATACTTTGCACAAATGGGGCACTGAACGCAAACTCTACCATTCGGCACAGTATTGACACCTGGTGCCTTACTGATGTCATTATGATGTGTAACGAACAAGAAAATGAAGGGCACGCGATCCCAACAACATTTCACGTTGACAAAAGGCCCTAGTTGTCGGAATAAGCCTGTATGAAGGGAGCACACACTCAAAATAAAGTGAGTGTCGACTACTGGAACAGATGTCTATTTCTGACCCAGTAGTCGACACCACCATTTTACGCCCCTGACCGAAATTTTCAAAAACCTAAAAGGGGAAGATAATACATGTCTTTGACAACAACACAAACGGCCTCCGGAACTACTCGAGTGAATGGCAGCCTCACAGAACCTTCCGAGCAAACACCTGCCCACTACTCCGGAGCTAAGAAATGATGGCTCGATGTGACGCGACGAGCAGTGTTTTGTGCGAAGCGCTCCCTACCGGCTCCCGGAGGTGGCACAGAATCGGTAATGGGTTCGTTATAATCTCAATAGAGTGCGCTACAACCCGGCAAAACGCGCGAGACTCTAACGTTAACTTCTTCGCGGAAAATCAATCGCAATGTTGAAAGTGTCGACTACTGGTGTACTGTCGACTACTGGGCCGACTGGGCCCCTAACCCTACTCCCTTTCATCTCCTTAGGGGTGGTTGCCATGATTTGCCTTAGGCGTTTCGTTTTTAAGGAGTGAACCTTAAGATATCCTGAAAAATTGAAGTCTCTAGCACATTTCCTTGTCATGGAACAGAGAGACAGACACACAGACAGACACGAGGTCGTTTGCATAAGCCCGCTTTTTCAAAGCAGAAGGGCTTGCTAAAAGGCGTGCTCTTGTATCATGCGCAATGTACTTGAATCGAGTGCTATGGACTTGATAGTCTCAACCCCAATCGTACCCGAGTATTTAGGCTCAAATCAACGCCAGTTTGTTCTCAAATCATTCCCCTTCGCGCTTGAATGATACGCATGATCTTGTTTCAAGACTAAATTGGGCTTGAATTGAGCGCAAAAAAGAAACCTGAGACTTTCAAGCACAGACTGTTCTGGGTGTAAAACAAGCAGGCACGCCCTTCCGCCAAACGGAGTTGCCAGCTCCACTTCGCTGCGCCGGCAACTCCGTTCGGCAGGGGCCGGGCCTGCTTGGCCTGCCGGCGGCGATGGTCGGGCCTTCGGCCGGCCATTTCAGTCTCGCGATTTACTGAAGTGCATCATCAAATAAATAATGTGACCGGTATATCACTTTGCATATTTCAGTAAAAATAAAGCGTCCTGTGGGGGGCCTGCGGCCCTACAAATTTGCTCCTTGGACATGACAAAAGACTGTAACGGGGCAACACCGTGACTACACCCTACCCTTCTGCTTTGCTTACAAAAAATTAACCCAAGCAGTTTCTAGATTGTATATTGTTTGTCAAACAGTCTTAAAACTTGACTTTTTGCCATTGTTTTCAACATATCCACCTCTAAGGCCAAAACAGTGAAAGATACGGCAAATCCGAGGGTAGTTCCTTATTCAGAATGTGTTATTTTGGGGCGGTACTCCCTCTGACATTTTACGATTGGACGCCTCCTTAAACGTCTTTATGTGCAACGTGGTCATTTTCGCCGTATTTTCGTCGAAAAAAGCACTCTAGCGCCCAAACGGTGCAAGATAGAGTCAAACAGACAAAATGTTCGCCCAAAGGGTTCTACTTTCACGAGTTACCCCTAAGAACACCATAAAAAAATATTTTTTTCCTACTTTTTGGACCAACCCCTATTTCTTTGTTACCCCCTTTCACCCCCTTAGGGGTGGTTGCCAGGATTTGCACCAGGCGTTTCGTTGTCCAGGAGTGACCCCTAAGATACCCTGAAATTTGTAGACCTCTAGATCATCTCCTCCCTTGATACACGGACGACGGACAGACAGACAGACACGAGAGCGGTTGCATAAGCCCGCTTAAATGCTTTTTAGCCCGCCCTTCTGCTTTGAAAAAGCTATCTAGCGGGCTTATGCAAACGACCTCGTGTGTGTCTGTCTGTCTGTCAGTGTGTCTGTGTGTCTGTGTGTCTGTCTGTCTGTTCCACTAGAAGGAGATGTGCTTTTCAAATTTTCAGGGTATCTTAAGGTTCACTCCTAGAAAGGAACGCCTACGGCAAATCCTGGCAACCAACCCTAAGGGGCTGAAACGGGGTATCAAAGAAAAGAGGATAGGTCAAAATAGTTTTAAAAAAATATTTTTTTTAGGATCTCCTAAGGGATAACTCGTGGAAGTAGACTCCTTTGATCGAAACTTTGGTCCGTTTGGCTCTATCTCTCACCGTTTGGGCGCTGGAGGGTCTTTTTTGACGAAAATAAGCTAAAAATTGCTGTAGTCAACATTTAGTTGTACAGGAAGCCCC
>NW_026267290.1:338966-342153 GCF_000697945.3 Frankliniella occidentalis | reverse complement strand
GGCCCGCTATATTATTTGATTATGTTTTTCAGCAAATTTAGCAACAACGGCCGGGCCGCAGGCCCGAGCGTCGCCGCCGGCAGGCCAAGCAGGCCCGTCCCCTGCCGAACGGAGTTGCCGGCGCAGCGAAGCGGAGCTGGCAACTCCGTTTGGCGGAAGGGCGGGCCTGCTTGTTTAAAAGCAGAAGGGCGGGCTAAAAAGGGCCGTAGGGGCGGTGTGACGTACAATTTAGTTGCATGTGTTGCTAAGTAATACTGCCGGTACATATTTTGTTTACACCTGAATTCTTTTTATGTCTTGTTTGCAGTTGAAGACGAAATTAGTGGCAAAGTACTACGGCATCGAAAAATGTAAGGACAAAGAGAGCCTGTTTCACTTTGCAAACGTTTCCTATGTACTGCATGACGACGGGGGGACCCTCGTTAATGCCATTTTGGATTTCTTGGTACCCATCTCAAGTTTTAAAACGGTAACGTTTTCTTTTAACTGTTAGTAGAGCCAAATAAAACAAGCTTGCACGTCCTTCTGCCTAACGGAGCTGCCAGTTTGACTCTGCTTCGCTTGTGATACCGTTCGGCAGGAGGCAGGGACCGGACCTACTTGCCCTGTCAGCGGCGTTAGGTTAGCCCGATCTATAATCCAAAGGCCATTTCACATATTTGGATAAACTTAGGCTTCCGGGAGGTCCTCCGGTCCTATGAGATTTGTACCTCTTCTACATAAACAAGCAGGCCCGCCCTTCTGCCAAACGGAGTTGCCAGCTCCGCTTCGCTGCGCCGGCAACTCCGTTCAGCAGGGGCCGGGTCTGCTTGGCCTGCCGGCGCGCGATTTAATGAAGAACTTCATCAAATAATGTAGTGGGCCTGCGGCCCGCTCAAACCAGTCGCACTGTATCAGGTACGTACACACACACTCACCGGCTCAGCTTCGGACAATTTGGCGATGCCTCGGTTAGTACCCTCGTTTTAATTTTCTTTACGGATACTACGCTCCGCTAGCAACTCCGTTCGGTGGGGGGCCGGGCCTAGCTTGGGCTGCCGGCGGCGTTTGGTCACTGTAAGTCACTTTGCATATTTGAGTAAACTAAGGCTTCCGGTGAAAGGGCCTGCGGTCCTAGGGATACCTTGGACATAAGAAAAGAATGTAACGGGGCAACACCGTGACTACACCCCACTCTTCTGCTTAACGGAAGAACAAAAGAAATAACAAAGGGCAGTTTTTAAATTATCGTTTGTTAGACAGCCTTAAAGCTTGACTTTTTGCGATTGTTTTAAATATATCCACCTCTATCTCCGAAACAGTTAAAGATACGGCGAATCCGAGGGCAGTCCCCGACTCAGAATGACCATTTTTTAATTTTTTTTTTTTTTGGGGGGGGGGGGGGTACTTTCGATGATGCTTTACGATTGAACGCCTCCCTGTTCGTCTTATGTGCAACATGGTCATTTTCACCGCATTTTCGTCGAAAACAACACTCCAGCACCCAAACGGTGCAAGATAGAGTCGAACGGACAAAATTTTCGGTCGAAGGAATATACTTTCACGAGGTACAGCACCCCTTCGGAAACCATTATAACAATGTTTTTTTTACTATACTTTTTGGACCAGCCCGTGTTTCTTTGTTGCCCCCTTTCACCATGGAGTAGAAGGGGATGGAGAGGCAACGACGGGCAGGCCAGGGCCTGCACGGCCAAATGTGCGGCTCATTTTCTCCTAAACGATTCCACCTATTTAAAATCCGAAAGCAGCATCTGATAGAGGAAGGTCGATTGTATGGCCGCGTAAAGTTTCAGCTCGATCCGTCACCTCCTTCTGCCTCAACGCCGCGCTGTCCGCCGCGCCACGGTCATTCGGCAGGGCTCGGGGCGGGTTCGGGACGCCTGCGCTAAGTCGCAGAAAACGTTCCGCTGACAATTTCCTCAAAACAGCAAAGTGGGTGTTTCTTATGATTGATATCGGCACAGAATGGCATAAGATGATTTTTAGGAATATTTTGGTACCTTACCGACCGTTGAAATACGATTTCACAACAATAACAAACGTGGTGCCTTTGGAGGTTATGTTGACTATGGTCGGAGCCTAGGCTAGCGGCAGCTGCATCAAGAATTAGTTGTTTTCGAAGTATTTGGAAAGGTAAGGTCAAAATGTTGAATTGGGGCACTCGAAAAGTAAACGTAGGAGTATTTTCCGCTAATGTTTGGTTTTAGTTATACTCAAATGCACAGAATAACACCAATGTATACGGGTGTAGTTAAACCCTTTGACGACGAATATTGGCGGAAAATACTCCCGAGTTTACTTTTCGAGTGCCCCAATTCAATATTTTGACCTTACCTTTCCAAATCCTTCGAAAACAACTAATTCGTGAAGCACCTGCCGCTAGCCTAGGCTCCGACCCCCGTTTAGAAATGAGAAGTTCCGGAATATGTCCCTCATCGGACTCCGTCCGAAATCCGTCTTTCGGACAAGCCCGAAAAGACGTAAAATAAGCCACTTTTCGGAACATGTCCGATGCTCTGTTCTGGTGCGACATCGGACTCGTTTCGGACCCGCACTAAAGGGAGGCCCGAGAAAAAGCAGAGAAGACGAGTATTCGAATCCCTGCTCTTCGGACTTGTCCTTTCCTTACCGACGCTCTAACCAACTGAGCCACGCTGACTTCTTGGAGACAATGCCATCGGGCCGCCTCTTCAACTACTCGCTCTGTAGACAAAGCGTCGTGCTCTGTAGTGGGCGAACGAAACGACGTACACGAATGCGGTTTTCGACAATAATGTAGGCAAGGGACGCTTTACGATGTCAACTTGAGTGCGATACAATACAATAAAACAAAATTTATCTAACAACAAAAGTAATGAAGTGAACTTTAAACTACATATGCAAGACTTAACATTAGATTTTTGATTATAAATGAAGAGAGCGAGCTGACACAGAAATATAAATGCAGACACCGATACTAAATTCAGTCTTCCATCACAATAAGTTATTGACCAAATTTAACTTTGAAAGGGGACTTAAACAAAATTTGGCTTTGAAGTTCGCCTTGGGGATGGTCGAATAAGAGGAGCTCTGCCCAACTGGGTCTGTTAGTGGACACAATTCGGACTCGTCCGTACCTCATGACCGTACCAGGACTGTTATCGGGCTTAGTCCGATGCGCATCGGACTAAAATCGGGCGAGGCAGGG
>NW_026267290.1:333828-338601 GCF_000697945.3 Frankliniella occidentalis | reverse complement strand
CTTAGCGCAGGCGTCCCGAACCCGCCCCGAGCCCTGCCGAATGACCGCGGCGCGGCGGACAGCGCGGCGTTGAGGCAGAAGGAGGTGACGGATCGAGCTGAAACTTTACGCGGCCATACAATCGACCTTCCTCTATCAGATGCTGCTTTCGGATTTTAAATAGGTGGAATCGTTTAGGAGAAAATGAGCCGCACATTTGGCCGTGCAGGCCCTGGCCCGCCCGTCGTTGCCTCTCCATCCCCTTCTACTCTCATGCTTTCACCCCCTTAGGGATTGTTGCCAGGATTTGCACCAGGCGTTTCGTTGTCCAGGAGTCGTGTCCCGTAAGATACCCTTAAATTTGAAGACCTCTAGCTCATCTCCTTTCTCTTACACAGACGACAGACAGATGGACGGACGGACACGAGAGCGGTTGTATCAGCCCGCTTTAATAGTTTTTTTAAAAGCAGAAGGGTGGGCTAAAAAAATAATAGAACAGTGACACACCGTGACTAGGCAACACCCTGCTATCCTGCTTTGAAAAAGAATTTTAATTTTAAAACGAACAGGCCCACCTTCCCGTTGAACGAAGTCACCAGCTTCACTTCGCCCCACCGGCGATTCCCTGCGGCAGGGGCCGGGCCTGCTTGGCAGAGATGTGCATCGGGCGGGCGCGCTCCACCCGCCGCCTGAGGTGTGCGAGAGAGAGCGACATTTCACGGGTGGAGCTGCGGTGCTGTGGCTTGGCGTGGCGGCAGCAGTCACCAGGCGGACAGTGCCGAAGTCACCTGTACGCGGGTCCGGCCGGGTCGGCGCTGGCCGACAGCTACTCTCGCCACGCCAAAAAGTGCCGAACGTAGCGGGTGGAGCTGCTTGGCCTGCCGGCGGCGATGGTCGGGCCGTCTGTCTCGCAATTTGCTAAAAAACATAATCAAATGATGTAACGGGCCTTCGGCCCGCAAAAACCCGTCGTCCTTAAAATTTGCCCCGTAGACACGATGTAACGGTAACGGTTTTAACGCATATTTGGTGTAAAGCAAGAAGTATTGTAACAAGCAGGCCCGCCCTTCCGCCAAACGAAGTTGCCAGCTCCGCTTTACTCCGCCGGGAACTCCATTCGGAAGGGGCCGGGCCTGCTTGGCCTGCCGGCGGCGATGGTCGGGCCTGCGGCCCGACCATATCTGTCACGCGATTTGCTGAAGAACATCATCGAATGATGTAGCGGGCCTTCGGGCTTAAACCCGTTGTCTTTGAGTTTGCCCCAAAGACTCGAGAAAGGGATGTAACGGTGAAGCAACGCGACTACAACCCACCCTTCTGCTTAGAAGACGCTTTTTGGGGTCGAGGGAGAGGGAGTTTCTTTCCTATTTTGCGTTTTTGGGGCCTTTTTCTACAACTGCTTAGAAAACGTTTTTTTTTTGGTTGGAGGGGGGGAGAGAGTTTCTCTCCTTTTTTGCGGTTTTGGGCCTTCTACAACTTATTGTTCACTAGAGCAATTTTAAGCTTATTTTCGTCAAAAAAAAAAAGACCCTCAAGCGACTAAACGATTAGAGATAGGGCCAAACGGACCAAAATTTCGGTCGCAGGACTCTACTTTGACCTACCCCATTTTCTTTGATGCCCCCCTTTAAGCCCTTTAGGGGTAGTTGCCAGGATTTGCCGTCGGCGTTTCGTTTTCTAGGAGTGAACTTTAAGATACCCTAAAAAATTTGAAGTCTCTAGCACATCTCCTTCTAGTGGAACAGACAGACAGACACACACGAGGTCGTTTGCATAAGCCCGCTAGATAGCTTTTTCAAAGCAGAAGGGCGGGCTAAACTAGGTAGATGTACGCCAGACCACGTCTCGCGTAACAGGCTTCGCGATATCTCACGAAACACTGTTACGCTGCGACGCGCCTGGCATACATCTACCTAGGCCTGCGGCGCTGACACCCGAGTCGGACAAAAGGCAGAGTCGTAGATAGGCCTTTGGCTCCAAAAGACACAAATTTCATCCCCAGGATTTTACTTTGACGAGTTGCCCCACCAGTGACTGTCAAATATCTGACATTAAAATGGTTTTGGGGTCATTTTCGTGTGGAAATCGCCCTCTGGCGACTAAACAGTTAGAGATAGAGCCAAACGGACAAAATTTTGGCCCTACGGGCTCTACTTTCACGAGTTACGTCTTAGGAAGATGTTAAAAAATTAAAAAATTAGAAGTAATATTTTGGGGTTTTCGTTTCTGATTCTTTTGACAGGTCAATTTTCAAACTAGAGGGCTCAAAATCAATACCGTTCTTGCTTTTTATGCTACACAGCTACGCTAAAAATTTCAGATACCTAGCTCAACCCATTCTCGAGTTATCGTGTTTGCAGACAAACAGACAGACACACAGACAGACACGAAACTTTTTGATCATAACTGGAGTAATAGGCTTCGCTATCGCTCAGCCAAAAAACAACTGAAAGCTATGTTCAGTATTAGCAGCTAAGGTACTTCAGTTTCCGTATCCAATGTTGGGTAAAGTCACTGAAATTCGTATGTTTTCTTTATCAATTTCGATAACAAACATAAAACATTACAGAAGCACAAGAGAAACTGGAAACGTCACAGTAAAGAAAGTGGCTTCGGTCGATACTTCACGAGGGCTGAGTTTCGATTGTCTGGGTAAATGAAAGGTATTCCAAATTTCCCAGAAACGCCTTTTATAACACAGTCAAGGGAGCGAACGCGTATGGTAGAAGAACGTTACCGAAAAAATCGGTAATCGGACTCAAAAAGCCGACTATGATCGGTTCTCTGCGCAGACTGAAAGATAGCAGCTAACTAAGGCACTTCGTTTTGCACGCATCCAAAAACTAATACGGAGATGGGAAACGGAAAAAATCAAGGGAAAGGAATGATCTTACACAAAACGTCAAATTAACGGATCTGACAAAATCCAATATTTGAATACTGCGAATACGAGGTGGCAGGCCGTCCCGTTACGCACCGGAGGATTGCGGCGCTGCCTACCTAAAGGCTGCGTCACACTGTTAAAAGTTTTGGGGGAGATTTTACAGAAAAAGTCAAGGTATGCTGGTTGCCAAGTGAAAGTCTGGTAAAATTACCACTGCTTGTAAAATTACAGCACATTTTGTAAAAATAACTCCACAAAATTTCTGTAAAACTGATACCAAATATTTCTGTAAAAATGTTTAAGGATGTTTCCTGTAATTTTTACCCACATTTTTCTGAGGTAAAATATGCGAGAAAAAATATTTTCAGCGGCTGTTTCTTTGTTCTATTTATTTATTATCGTCAATTGCTGACAGATTTCTCTGGTGAAACTGCTTGAATCGCTCGAACTCTTGGTGGATTCGAACCCCCGACCTTCTGGTCGTGAGCCCGATGCCTTGCCCATTGCGCTACGGCGCGCTCTATGCAGGTAGCCCGTCCGTACTCCATCTCATGCTTCCTACTGTCCAAGCGACTTTTCCCACGGATTGCTCCCTTCTCTCTTAATGTTGGTACGTTATTATCCACAAAATAGGATTCTTCCCGCTGTTCGCTGTTTGAACGCACTGGCGTTCGACATTGGACATATTTTCTGGCCAATTTGAACCGTATTTCTTATGTGTTCGAAAAATTACAGAAAGTATATGAAAAACTTCATTACAGAGCATCTGTAATTTTACTAATACCTGTAAAATTACGAGAGTACGTGGGGATTTTTACAGACGCTTGTAAATTTACAGTAGTTTTCGCGAAAATGACCGAAGATCTGTGATTTTACAGGTACTTGTAATTTTACGAAAGAATTTCGGTAAAACTAACATCTTCTGTAAAATCCGAGGGGTCTGCAACTAGGTTCGAGCGCGTACACTGGCCGCCCGGAAAACTGGGAAGACCTGGAAGACCAACAGGAGGACCAGAGAAAACCGAAGAAGACCAATAAAATCGTAGGCCACAAATGTGACGGAAAACAGAAAAATATAAGGGAAGACCGGAAAAACTTTAGGAAATATCTGGAAATTGCAAGGAAGACCAGAAAATGTAAGGGGAGACCGATGAAAAGCGAGAAAACCGCAGAAAACTGGAGGCCTTTAGAAAATCTCAAAAAATCAAGATATTAGGAAAACGAAGAAAACGTTGGGAGGACCGGGAAAACCTTAGGAAACCCTAGGAAAACTAGGAAGCCCACCACAAGTGTACACCGGCAGACCGTACTTGCGGACCCCTCGGTAAAATCACACCACTATTTCTATAATGGATTACACGAATTATCGGTAAAATCACTATTATTTTTTACAGTGAGGGCTCCTGGAGTGTGGCCGTTATGTTATGCACCTGGGTGTTGCGGGGCTGCCTAAGTTACTGCAGACGAAGCGTGCACGGAGGGGATTTTGACTTCCTTTTCCTGGCTATATACATGCAATAACTAAATCGGAAAAAATGAAGAAAAAAAATGACCTTACAGGAAACGCTAAATTAACGGTTCCGTCAAAATGATTGCATAGTACGACACATGATACGCAACGGTTTGAAATACCGGAAAAGTAAATTCAAAAAATATGTATTAGCAACAATAACCATAGGCAATATGTTACTGCTGTTAGTCTGCGGGCTTAGCACGAGGACCGTAAGGTCTTGGCTAGTTATCTGTAATTACCTGTAATTACCTATAATTACCGATATGACGTAATTATAATTAAACATTATTTTGGTCTATATATTTTAATCAAAAATTTGGTTCATGGGCCTTCACCTGTTGCATTAATTGCCTGTAATTACCTGTAATTACCTTTACAACGCAATTATAATTAGACA
>NW_026267290.1:331879-333463 GCF_000697945.3 Frankliniella occidentalis | reverse complement strand
ACTCGCTGGGACAAATGTCTTGTCCACGAAACAAGAAACAAGTTTGTCCATGAGGAGAGAACAAAATTGAAATTTGTCCTCTCTAACGAAACAATGTTGTAACTTGTAAATCTGTTCCTTCGTTGTGGAGAAAATTGTTCTTTTACATTTAGAGTGTAAGACGCGGCGGGCAAAGTGTCTCCGAGAATCGAGAATATACGTTATGTACCTAATGGAAAATGACCTTTGAAATGCAGCGATGTCACCTTAAACACTCATTTTATCACCTAGATATTAAGCCTTCGCGATGTATCTAAAATTTTGTATGTTTTGCGATTTATGTCGAAAATGTGACGTCACAATGGGGGGGAGGGGGTCAGATTTTGTGACGGTGTGTGACATGGGGGAGGGGGGGGGGCAAAAAGTAGCCTAAATCGCGTGACGTAATATGTGGACGACCCCCAATATGTGACTGGTGTTAGTCTGCGGGCTCAGCACGAGGACCGCAAGGTCTTGGCTAGTAGTTAAATAGAAGGGAAAATTCATTGGAGGACGGGCAGCCACCAACTTCCTACATTCTGTTGGTACCACTGTTAACCCGCACCTGCCCCCCTCTAGACTGTCCATTGCTGTTGGCAACCGCGCCTGTCCGCCCGAGTGCCTCACCGGTTCGTAGCCTTGCAGGAGACGGCACTCGGTCCCCTTTCTGGGCAGGACCACGCCGAGCAGAAGGCATTTTTGGAGAAGCGTGGAAACCGAGGGGGGGGGGGGGGTTACTTCGAAACGTCATTGTACAACCCGAAAAAAGTAAGGAAAAAAATTTAAAAAAGTAAAAATAAAATGTAATAGTAAAAAAGTAAAATCAAAAGAAAATAGTAAAGAAATCAGAAATAAACCCGATCAAGCAGACCCGCCTTTTGTTTAAACAGAGTGCCGGCTCCATTTCGCCAACACCCCGGGCTGCTGTACCTACCGATGGCGTTTGGATAGGCCTGCAGCCAGACTCCCAACCTACAAGTCACTGTGCACTTCTGTACGCCAACTGAGCAGGCTTTCGGGCCGGCCTACCAGCCCTCTTAGATTTGCTCGGCGAACACTAAACGCATGATGAAATAGAATAGATATCTACCTAGTCTGCCTCAAGCCCTGAATCGGTTCAAGATACAGCACATCCGAGGAGGATACAGAAGTGCTTAATTTTTCTAGCTTTTTTCTTGTGGAGAAAGGGGGGGGGGTACTTCTAGTGGCACAGACAGACAGTAGCCAGACATTAGACCCACTGTCGAGGGGGCCACCACTCGCGTAATCCGGTGTACAGATGAGGGTGTAATCCCTACGTAATCCTTGTCTATTCCGTGTAATCCTTGACCAAATTTTAAAACATTATCACTCAATTTTACCTTATTGTCCAAATTTGATGGTTTTAGAGCCTAAAATTCAACAAAATTCACGTGTAATCACTCAAAATTCACGTGTAATCCCTGTAATCACGTAATCCTGTGTACATCCTCAGTTGAAGTGGTGGCCCCCTCTACCACTGTACTGCTATTTTAGGAAGAAGGGTGGTTTGACAATGATTAGCCAATCAAAAACTTGCAATACAAA
>NW_026267290.1:323612-325574 GCF_000697945.3 Frankliniella occidentalis | reverse complement strand
GTTTTCAATATATCCACCTCTAGGGCCGAAACAGTAAAAGATACGGCTAATGCGAGGGTAGTTCCTGATTCAGAACGTGTTGTTTTGGGGGGGGGGGTACTTCCTCTGACATTTTACGATTTTATGTGCAACGCGGTCATTTTCGCCGTATTTTCGTCGAAAAAAGCACTCTAGCGCCCAAACGGTAAAAGATAGATCAAAACGGACAAAATTTTGGCCCAAAGAGCTCTACTTTCACGAGTTACCCCTTAGGAGACCATAAAAAAAATATTTTTTTTCTACTTTTTGGACCAACCCCTATTTCTTTGTTACCCCCTTTCACCCCCTTAGGGGTGGTTGCTAGGATTTGCACCAGGCGTTTCGTTGTCCAGGAGTGACCCCTAAGATACCCTAAAATTTGCAGACCTCTAGCTCATCTCCTTCCTCTTACACGGACGACGGACAGACAGACAGACGGACACGAGAGCGGTTGCATAAGCCCGCTTTAATGCTTTTTTAAAAGCAGAAGGGCGGGCTAATAATGCTTTTTTAAAAGCAGAAGGGCGGGCTAATAACGGTAAGAACTGTCATCGACTGTCCACCATCCACTATGTTGTTCTTGGTCTCATTAGGCACACAACGGAACCGTTATCCGCACGCTCAGCGCGAAGTGCCAGTAAGCGATAGCCAGCAGAAAGGGAAAGTGGTGAAAAGATGATTTGTTTATGGTCGAGTCGTCTGGCCGGGGCTTTGACTTTAGTGGATATTATTTTAAAATTGTGTCCTTGATTGTCATCTCGGTTCTACTCACAGCGAGTGTAAGTCTCTTCCACGTGGAATTCGCACTTCTTTTCTTTGAACTCATACTCTATTGTCTTAACCATATAAAGGCGTGGTGTTGTCTTCCTTAACATTGCGATAAATGAGGTTTGCTTTATTTTTCTCCTCACTATGACAACCAAGGAATACAGTTCACAGCCTCATCTCAAGGTAAATCAACTGGGACCTCACAAAACAGCAAATAATAGTCTAGAATAGGGCCCACAATCACATTTGTTCTGTCCCCTATCTGCTGAATTAGTATCCTCTGTTAAATCCAATCAGCCTCACCTGTTGATGTATGTCAGCGTCATCTGACAAATTGTACGCATGTCTTCACTGTTATTCAAGGAATGTGACGTCACATTCGTTTTAATGTGAAGCGTGTCACATTCGTTTGAATATTGTGTCACATTCATTTAAACGTGACTTCAGGTGAGGTGATGCTCTAATGGCGCCCAGGCTTGGCCGATTCACGTTTAAACGAATATGACACAAGTTTGCATTTAGTGTTTCTTGATTGCTGGACGTCGTTTTGCGAACATATTATTGGATATTATGATGTACCATAACCCCTTCCAACTATAACAGTTGATATTTCATCTCAGAGGTAAGTCGATTTCATGTTTGAACGCAAACAATGTCGGAGGTTGCACTCGAGGTTATCCACCGTCGCGTAAAAGTAACAAATTTTAACTTGATCGGCAGTATTGTTGAAGAAAAACTCGTACCGCGCCGGAAAGCCCATGAAACGCGCCTCAGGATAGGATACTTCTTGTTTCGCCGCAAATCACGCGAGTATTATTAAAATGTAAAATAAGCTGCCGAATCCAAAATGGCTGCCGATCTCACATCAGCTTATTTTCATAAATTGGAGGATATATTTTGATCAGACCGAAAGGACACCTATCCTATTCGAAAGCTCGTTTAGTAATCTTGTTAGTTACGCACTCGTTCAACAATGCAATTGCTTGGCTTACGTGAAAATTTGTTTTGTTTGCGCTCCGGCGGGGCCTCCGAGTGGTCTGTTGGTTCACTATAATCAAATTATCTCGGCCAAATGAAACCGGAGGTGGATTGTAAAGGTACCTCGGTATAGTTCGAACTCTGCCCTTTCGCGCGATACCACTCATGCGGTTGGTCAAAATATCAAACAGCTTCAAA
>NW_026267290.1:312257-323210 GCF_000697945.3 Frankliniella occidentalis | reverse complement strand
GGGGGCAGTGGTTCGGGAGAAATATGAAAAGGTAACCAAAGTCTCGGGTTTATCTTGACAAAAGAAAAAGGAATAGTTTTATGCTTCAAGACGATCGGAATCGAAATGGCTGAGTTATGTTCAAATGTTCAAAAAAGTGTTTAATCACTTTGGCCTCTAGCGGCCAAACGGTTAGTCGGAGGTCAATTCTGACAGCAGTTTTCGCCCCTCCCCCTAGGAATTGCGGTACGTATCTAGCGGGGGCGAACACAACGCATCCTCCGAACGTTCAATTTGGACCAATTTGGCTAGAGCAATCCGCCCATCGTTATTCGAGGGCTTATAATTCTCCATTTCGACTCTGATCGGCTCTTTTAAGAGCCAAAAGCAGCCTCGCGCAGCTGCAACTGTCATCGAGTACCTCGCGCGGTTACGAACGACGCGCAGCTGTAAACCTCGCACAGTTACAATCCACGCGCAGTTGCAACACAATGCTCCGCGGGCAATTGCAGTCCTTGCGCAGTAGGAAACCTCGCGCAGCTGCAAGTCTCGCGCAGCTTCAAACCTGGAGCAGTTACCGACCTCGCGCAGTTGCCAACGTCTCGTTTTTATCCCGCCCTTCTGCTTTTAAAACAAGCAGGCCCGCCCTTCCGCCAAACGAAGTTGCCAGCTTCGCTTCGCTGCGCCGGCAACTCCGTTCGGCAGGGGCCGGGCCTGCTCGGCCTGCCGGCGGCGATGGTCGGGCCTGCGGCCCGACCATTTCTGTCACGCGATTTGCTGTAGAACATAATCAAATGATTTAACGGGCCTTCGGCCCGCAAAGCCCGTCGTCCTCTTAAAATTTGCCCTGTAGACACGAGAAAGGGATGTAACGGTGAAACACCGCGACTACAACCCACCCTTCTGCTGAGGAAACGTTTTTTGGGGTGGGGGAGGGAGTTTCTTACCTCTTTTGCGGTTTTGGGCCTTCTTTTACATTTAATTGTTCACTAGAGCAATTTTTAACTTATTTTCGTCAAACAAGACACTCTAGCGCCTAAACGGTTAGAGATAGAGCCAAACGGACGAAATTTTCGGTCGCAGGACTCTACTTTGACAAGTTACCCCCTAGGAGACCATTTAATATTTACGGAAAGAAATAAATTTATTTTTGGGCCACTTTTGTGAGAGAAACTCTCTCTAGCGCCCAAACGGTAAAAGATAGATCAAAACGGACAAAATTTTCGCCCGTAGGGCTCTATTTTGACGAGTTACCCCTTAGGAGCTCATAAAAAAAATATTTTTTTCTGACTTATTTATCCTACCCCCTTTTCTTTTATACCCCCTTTCAGCCCCTTAGGGTTGGTTGCCAGGATTTGCCGTAGGCGTTTCGTTTTCTAGGAGTGAACCTTAAGATACCCTGAAAATTTGAAGTCTCTAGCACATCTCCTTCTAGTGGAACAGACAGACAGACAGACACACAGACACGAGGTCGTTTGCATAAGCCCGCTGGATAGCCTTTTCAAAGCAGAAGGGCGGGCTAAAAACATTAAAGCAGGGTTATGCAACCGCTCTCGTGTCCGTCTGTCTGTGGTGCGTGTAAGAAGAAGGAGATGATCTCGAGGTCTACAAATTTTGGGGTGCCTAAGGGGTCACTCCTGGACAACGAAACGCCTGGTGCAAATCCTGGCAACCACACCTAAGGGGGAGAAAGGGGGTAACAAAGAAATAGGGGTTGGTAGCAAAAAGTAGGAAACAAATTTTTTTGTCATGGTCTCGGAAGGGGTAACTCGTGAAAGTAAAACCCTTCGCACAATTTTTTTTTCCGTTTGACTCTATCTTGCACCGTTTAGGCACTAGATCGTTTACCGACGAAAATACGGTGAAAATGACCACGTTGCACATAAATACGTACAAGGAGTAGCCCGTATCAAAAAGAGCGTCGACGGCCGGGATTTCAGAGGTTGCACTCTCTAAAAATCCTATGAACCTCGGAGCTGCCCTGTTCAAAATCTGAGCGCCACCAGACAACGCTTTCCCAACCCGGATCGCATTTGAAGTTGGCAAATCGGAGTGGCCGTAGGCCCCTCCGCCGGAAGCCTTAGTTTACTCCAATGTGCAAAGTGACTTACAGGTCGGGCCGCAGGACCGACCAAACACCGTCGGCACGCAAAGCGAGGCCCGGCCCCTGCCGAATGGAGTTGCGTGCGGAGCGAAGTGTCCGTAAAGAAATTTATAACGAGGATAGTAACCGAGGCATAGCCAAATTTTCCGTACCTGAGCCGGTGAGTATATACGTTCCTGACACAGTACGACGGGTTTCAGCGGACCTGAGGCTCGCTCCATTATTTGATTATGTTCTTCAGCAAATGGCGGGACTAAAATGGTCGGGCCGGAGGCCCGACCATCGCCACTGGCAGGCAAAGCAGGCCCAGCCCCTGCCGAACGGAGCTGCCGGCACAGCGAAGCGAAGCTGGCAACTGCTTCTTTGTACACCTGACAACTTATTTAATGCTCTGTATCTTGCCTTGTATCTTTGACAGATCGTTGTCAATATTAACCGTTGTGCGGGAGGCGTGGCTTCTAACCTGTGCGAGTACTATACACGCTGGACGTGGTCCACCGCCATATGTAGTCTGCTTGTCACGAAGAACATGATTTGGACGCCATGGGTTGAGTGCATTAAGCCTACCTTTAAGTGTCCAGTACCTGCTGTAAGTAATGCTCTCTAAGGAATCACTGGTGGCAATGTGACACTTGTCTCTTTAAAAATCGGATTAGTCGATGTGCGCTCTTACTATAATTTTGTATTTGTGTACAACCAATCGTTTAACCATGAAAAAGGATAATACAGTAGGTTCTCTAGTGCCCTAAACCTCCGCACGGCTAGCTGGCGAAGGCAACTCCTCACTGTATTTTTAACCAATCGACAATCGGACGGTCACTTCAGTCCCTCAAAGGTCCAATGCAAATCATCATCACTTCAAACTGTTACCCTGATATCAATACGATGTCTAATGATACCTGTTTGTACCGCGACCGAGGGGTGGATAACTCCCCTGCCCTGCCAAGTGTACATCCCTAATTCTGCCCAATTCAAACTAATTCAGACCAATATTCAAATTAATTCAAACGAATCCAAAAAAATTCAACGAAACTAGTCCAATTCAAGACAATTTACATTCAATTCATGTCAATTCAATTAAATTCACGCTAATTCAGTAAAATAAAATCGCAATAATTCAAACCAATTCAAGAGCAATTTCACCAATTCAGTCCAATTCAAATTCAATGCAAGTCAATTCAAGCGACTTCAAATTCAATACTTGAAATTTGTACACCCAATACAGATGTTATCCACCCCTCGACCGCGACCGTTGAATCCGCGATCAGCGCCACGTCCTGAGCCAACGCCTGCCGACTAGGGTGTAGCGTACTCGGTCGACTTTTGAATTTTAAATACGGGCCCCCCTTACTTCAAACCATTTTCGATGTAGTTTCCGGAACCAACCTTGTTTTTTTGCTGAGACAAAGACTTCAGGTTCTTACCTCGCCTAAAAGTTGAGAAATTTCACTATTTTGGACTAAAATCGAATAATTCGGGTAAAAAATATTTCAAAGCAGTACAGAGACGCCTCATGGGAATCATATGTTTATTATGCATCTAAAAAGTGTTTGCTACCTGTGACCGGCTATGGGAGGACCGTTTAAGGCCGTTTTTACGTCGACATTTGTATTAAATTACTCAAAAAACACTCCAAATCGTTATTTAATCCGGCTCTGGGGCCAGGATACGGGTCCTGGGCCGACCGGGGGTGGTCTTACGGATTGTCTGTAACCGCCAGAAGGTAAAAAAGGGTGGGCGAATTTTTACGACAGCCGTAGGCTGTGGGAGGGGAGTAGATATGGCAGAAACCGGGGAGGAATTGCGGGAAACGGACGAGGCGCCTAGTGTGCATGGCAAGGCATTGTCATTTGGGAAAGGGTTAAGTTGCGCAGGTCTTAGCTTGACATAGCCCAGTGCTTTGCTAACCCGGATCTCAACACGAGGAGGTGCCTGCACGTCTAGCCCCGCCAACCAAACCACTCGGGCATAGTTTTAACGTTTTAAGCTGAACGTTGGTGAGGTACTTTAAACTGCCCCTTGGTGTTAAATTTGCGTATTGCACAGCGATGTCTCCGACGAGGACCTGCGCGCAGCCATCTCGTCGCAGCACCGTCTCAGAATTCCTGTCCTTCCCTGCCGCATACAGGCGAGGCGGTCGAGCGATTGGTTGTCACTTCGGCCACAATGGTAGGAGTAGAGCAGAGAGAACGGCAGATACGCGCTGCCTTTAGAGGCCGGGCAGCAATGCCAAAGTTTAAAGCCAAGGGGCAGTTCCTTACCAACGTTCAGCTTAAAACGTAAAAACCATGCCCAGGTGGGTAGGTTGGTGGGGCTCGAAGTGCATGCACCTCCTCGTGGTGAGCCCTGGGTTAGCAGAGCACTAGGCTATGTCAGGCTAAGACCTGCGCAACTTAACCGTTTCCCAAATGAAGATGCATTGCCATGCACACACGGCGCCTCATCCATTTCCTAAATTTCGCCCCGGTTCCTGCCCTATCTTCTCCCCTCCCACAGCCTACGGCTATCGGAAAATTCGCCCACCCCTGTTTTACCTTCTGGTGGTTATGGACAATCCGTAACACCACCCCCGGACTGCCCAGGACCCGTATCCTGGCCTCAGAGCCGGAATAAATAACGATTTGGAGCGTTTTTTGAGTAATTTTATACAAATGTCGCCGTAAAAACGGCCTAAAATGGTTCTCCCATGTCCGGTCACAGGTGGCAAACTCTTTTTAGATGTATAAGAAACATATGCCACTCATGAAGCGTCTCTGTACTGCTTTGAAATATTTTTAACCCGAATTATTCGATTTTAGTGCAAAATAGTGAAATTTCTCGACTTTGAGGCTAGGTAGGAACCTGAAGTCTTTGTCTCAGCGAAAAAACAGGGTCGGTTAAGGAAACTACATCGAAAATGGCTTGAAGTGAGGGGGGCCCGTTTTTAAAATTCAAAAGTCGACCGAGTACGCTACACCAGGGGTATGCAACGGCCGGGTGAGCGGTTGAGGCGATGCTCGGTCCGGCCCGGCGGCCCGCCCGAGCGCGCGGGACCCGCGCGGCTGACTTCAGATTGTGATTTCTCCGATTTTTCGTGGTTAACAATACAAACCAATGCATCCAGTACACCCTATAGGCTTTCCTCTTTCTATCGTTTCCTGAATTTTATCCCGGTAAGTCGTCATTATGTAGTATTTGCAAAAGAGCGGTTTGAGGTTAGGTCTGCGCCACTGCACGACTGACTTTGTCAAGTTAATGTGGGAGAACCACTCCACTTACCGAAGAAACTCGCATACGTATTGGAAGGCCTCACTTTAACGAAGGTCCACTGTAAGTTTCGAATTGATCTGAAATTTTGATCACTCACACGGACAATTTCTTTAACTACGCAGCGGCCTGAGTTCGGCCCGCTCGCCGGCCCACCGGCTGCTCGGCTGACTTTGTCAAGTTAATGAAGGAGAACCACTTCACCTACCGGGAAAACACGCATACCTATCGAAAGGTCTTACTTTAACGAAGGTCCATTGTAAGTTTCAACTCGATCTGAAATCTTGATAACTCACACGGACGATTTCTTTAACTACGCAACTGTGCAACAACCTCTCTTTTGAAAATACGAAATAATGACGACTCGCCGGGAAGAAATAAGAGTACTGATAGGAAGAGGAGAGCCTTTAGGGTGTACTGGGTGCATTGGTTTGTATTGTTAGTAAAAATAGGAAAAATCACAATCTGAAGCCAGCCGTGCAGGTCCCGCGCGCTCGGGCGGCCCGCCGGGCCGGGCCGAGCATCGCCTCAGCCGCTCACCCGGCCGTTGCATACCCCTGGCTACACCCTACGCCGGCCACCGCGTAACGGCTTCGCCGAGTTCTTCCGCTAGGGGGGGCACGTTGCCGCCGTATGCTCTCCGCACCCTCTAGTTTCGGGATCGAGTGTTTTGCTTTGTTTCGACCTGCGTGTCTGAGGAAGCGCGATACTGCTTTATGAGTGGTTCTAAAAAAACTTTCCAATTCGCGTCCCTGGCTGTTTTGTCACTTATGCACTGGCGCTATCCACGCCAAAAAGACGTAAAAATTTCGACCTGCGTTTTATTCGCGAAATATGTAGCCCTTGAGTAGCTGCACCAGGTGCTACAATCCGTTTTGTGATATCTCAAACGGTGTCGCGTCAGGAGCGTTGAGAACAAGGCCCTCCGCCCCACCACCAAGTGACCCTCGGGACGCCTTTCCGCCCGCGGCGCCGCGCGCGCCCGCCCTCCGGAAAAGCGACCTGTGTAGCGTCATAGTACAAGGTGAGGTCTTTCCATCGCCGCTGCCCAATTTCATATATGTCAAATAATACAAGAGATAAAACGACATTTAGGTGACGCGGGACCCGCTATTTATCTTCTTTATTTGCTTCAAACGCTAAAGGGTGCCCAAAAAAATCTCGACGGTTCCACATCCGTGACCACATTGCCAACGCACACACAAAAATTTAAGTTGGGATCTCGATGGGATGACATAGAAAATTCACGAAAACTGTTTCGGTGCTCAGCAGCCTGTTTGAATCCGCGCGCCCATCAGCCGGCAGCCAATGGCGAGCCGAGCCTGGCAACACAAGAGGCCTCAATTAGTTTTCGTGAATTTTCTATGTCATCCCATCGAGATTCTAACTTAAATTTTTGAGTGTGCGTACGTAATGTGCTCACGGATGTCGGACCGTCGAGATTTTTTTGGGCACTCTTTAGCGTTTGAAGCAAATAAAGAAGATAAATAACGGGTCCTGCGCCTCCTAAAAGCGGGGCTTGGTGTTTCGCTGGCAGGACACCTAATTCTGAAGACTCTGGTTGCTACTTGTTTGCCAGGCTGACTGTCACCCCACTCCCGCTTAAAGTGCGCCGCAGGCGCTCCATGCCCTGGGTAGGATGTTACCCCATGCCACCCCAGGTGCGCCGCAGGCGCCCCGTACCACGGCTAGGCTCTTACTACTCCCCCCCCCCCCCCCCTAGGGGCGCCGAAGGGGTACTACGCCCCGGCTAGGCTCTTACCCTATTCCCCCAAAGGGGCGCCCTAGGCGCCCCATGCCCCGGCTATGCTCTTACCCCCGTGCACCTGGGTAGGCTCTTACCCCGTGCCCCCACTAGGGGCAGGCGCACCATGCTCCAGGCTGACTCTCAACCCACTGTCCCCTCCCCACTGGTTGCGTCATGGTCATCCCCAACTGAGATAGAAAGATTGCTGTCATCGGAGGAGCTTCTTTTCATATGCAGGTATCTGTCGCTGGTTCGGTACCCGCTAGAAACACGTTGCAGGAAGGCAGTCTGCGAGGGCCGCTGCGGGGGTCTTCAGTTCGACCCCGAATTTAAACCCATACCCCAGATTTAACCTGATTGGGGCGCCGCAGGCAGGCACCCCATGCCCGATCCCGATTAAAGCAATCCGGTAAAGCTAAAATGCAGAAGAATGAGGGGAAAAAGAAAACGGAACCGCTTGGGGCGCCACAGGCGCCCCGCAGCCGTCCCCGAATTTAACATGATTGGGGTGCCGCAGGCGCCCCCTGCCCGAGCCCGAGCTTTACCCTCTTTGGGCACCACAGGAGCCCATTCGGAGCACCACAGGCGCCCCAACGAGCTCTCCCCGAGTGCCTCCATCTGCGCTATCTTGAAAAACAAATTTAATGTTTGATTTACTTAAAAGATCTTGTAGTTGTGACTTAAGGTCCAAAGTCAAAAAATTATTACCATTATTAAGGGAAGTTGGAATGCTTGACCAAGTACGTTCTTCATTATCACACATTACTGTTTCATCAGGGAAGTTTTTCCTTGACCCAGATAATTTTTGCATAGCGCGCAACAGTAGTTGCTGCCTGCCCTCTGTTTCAAACTGAAACAGCTTGTGATACAGGTGCTTCGGCATTCCTAAGCAATCAGGCACTCCGATAACCTGCTCCACAGATTTAAATAAATGACTTGCCAAAATGTCAGTCATTGTCTGTCTCATGCTAACAAGGGAAGGTTTTCCGGTGATACACTCAGATTTCAATGGCGCTTCATATTGTTGTTGTTTTCATCCCTAGATTAGGTTTTGCATTGGTTTTAGCTGCCCGTAGGGAGTTTGAAGGTCGTTTTACGCAAATTTAATTGAAAATTCTCCAAACTTTTTAGCCTGATTATCAACTTTACATGCACGTATCTCAAGAACCGTTTGAGCTACAGCGCCCAGATTTTGAGGGGAATCATAATTTAGCACGTTCTTTACTTGTAGAAAATTTGAACGAAATCGATTAGGGTCTCAAAAACGGGTCCGGAGAGGGGGTTGCGACCCTAGGCTCCTTATGGCGAACCCCATTGATTTGGTTCAAATATTTTTCATGGAAAGTACTAATTGAAGGATAATTACCTGCAAAATCTGGGCGCCGTAGCTCAAACGGTTTCGGAGATATGTGCATGCAAAGATGGCAAAAAACCGATGAATTTGGGAAATTTTTGATGAAATTCTTGTGAAATGACCCCCAAACTCCCTGCGGGCAGCTAAAACCAGTGCCAATCCTATTCTAGAGGTGCAAACAACTACTCTTTAAAGCGCCTTTGAAATCTGACTGTATCACCGGAAAACCTTCCCTTGTAAGGTGTAATACTATCAAAAGGATTTCAAACTTTTTAACTTTCTAAAGCGGATGCAAAAGATCATTCAACACAGAAGTTCCAGTTCCTTAAGAACTTATAATAGCAAGAGTGGTCATTAGTTGTATCGGACCTTTGAGGGACCACAGCGACCGTCCGATTGTCGATTGTTTGAAAGTCCAGTGTTGCCTTTGCCAGATAGCCGTGCAGGGGGTTGGGGCGCTAGGGAACCTACTATATTATACAAAGTTCAAAATGTCAGACAGTTCGAAAGAGAAAACGTTGAAGCCCCCAAATAGGGCATCTCGTATAGTTTAAACCAGATCGGAAGGAGAACAGTAATGCTACCATAACTGTTTCCTCCCTGGCGCTCCTTGGCTGGCGCGGAAGGGAGACGGACAACTCGCCTTAACCAAGTCGCCTTATCGGACAAGTCGCTCTCTTAAGGCTACCTCGCCCCGATCTGAGGGCTGGGGCGAGTTGCAGACTTGTGCCATCTCGCCCAAGTCAAATATTTTTGTCCAAATATTTTTCTATTTAAATATTGCTGGGCATTGTGGGTCGCCCCTCTCTTTCAACGCGCACCCAGAAAATGGCCCCGCCGAATTTGCGGTATCGTTGAATTAGGATCCAACTGTCTGAATTTTCCCGCCGTAACTCTTGTGCTTGTGGGTGCTACGGGGCATTTCTTGACGAAAGTAAGGTAAAAATGACCAAATGGTCTATTTAATCGCAAAAAAAGGCTTGAAATCGATAAATTGCACCGGAAGTAATACTTAACCCACACATCTGTCGTTGAACTACGCCCTCCTTTACGCGCAAGGATCTCTTGATATTTCACTAAAACGTTTATTTTTCATAAAAGTCCGTCAAAATGAGACTTTTTATGAATATATCGAATATCAGAAGTTTCATTTCAAATTCGGGGTCCGAGAGGCCCTTTTCCCGTATTCACTCCTGTTAACTTGTCTCGGGTGTCAGCGCCGCAGGCCTAGCTATGTGTGCGCTAGGCGCGTCGCAGCGTCACAGTGTTTCGTGAGATATCGCGAAGCCTGTTACGCGAGACGTGGTCTGGCGTACATATAGCTAGTTTAGGTGTACTCTTTCTTCAGTACGTCATTATGCATTCGTTCCTGGAATCAACTGATCATTGTAATCTCTTTTAATAAGATACGTCGATATTGCACCAATTGTTCATTGGATTTGAGACTCGCAGACTCCATGGGTCTGCGTTTCGTCGACAAGTACATCTGGGACACCGAAATCCAGCTGTGGAGCGAAAGGAATCAACTTGCCTTCTGTATGACTATGTATTTTGAGCCACAACGGGTTCCCACTCATAAAAGTGGAAGTAAAAGTTAAACGAGAGATGCAAGCCGTCACACGTATCGCATAACAGCCTTTGCGATACTGTAGGGTACTATGAAACGAGAACCAAATAATGTTGAAATATCGTAAACAATCAAATAAAGAATTTAGTTAAATTCGCAACAATAGGAGTTTTTAGAGTAGTTGACTACCGTGAAAGTGTCTAATTCCGGACCAGCAGGGTAAATCTGGACCGAGGGGTCCGCAAGTACGGTCTGCCGGTGTACACATGTGGTGGGCTTCCTGGTTTTCGTATTTTTTTGATTATTAGTAGTTAATACCCAATTTTCTCATTTAATATTGAAACATATTGTGCTGTTTTAATTTTGTTTTTGTTTTTTAAATGTGTTTTATTAGCGAGGACACGCTGGGACAGTCTAGAGCTGGAGTTAAGGGGGGACGTGGAAGGACAGGGAGGTTAAGGACACCTTGGGACAGGGGAGGGAGGGAACGAAGACATGCAGGGACAGTGTAGGACAGGAGTTCGGGGGGACGCGGAAGGACAGGCGGGCAGGGACTGCTTGGGACGACAGCGGAAGGAGGCAAAGACACACAGGGACATTCTAGGACAGGGTTTTGAGGGACGTGGACGGACAGGGCTGGTAGGGACACCTTGGGACGAGAGCGAAGGGAGCGGGGACGGTCTGGGACAGGACTTATTCCGAGGGACGCGAAAGGACAGGATGGGCAGGGCGTAGGGACAGCTTGGTACGAGAGAGAAAGATAGCGAGGACACGCTGGGACAGTCTAGGGCTGGACTAAAGGGGGGGACGTGGAAGGACAGGAAGATTAAGGACACCTTTGGACACGGGAGGGAGGGAGGGAACGGGGAAATGCAGGGACAGTGTAGGACAGGAGTTCGGGGGGACGCGGAAGGACAGGCGGGCAGGGACAGCTTGGGACGACAGCGGAAGGAAGC
>NW_026267290.1:311168-312207 GCF_000697945.3 Frankliniella occidentalis | reverse complement strand
ACACACAGACAGACAGACACGAGGTCGTTTGCATAAGCCCGCTGGATAGCTTTTTCAAAGCAGAAGGGCGGGCTAAGAACATCTCCACATTTTTTATTTCTTAAATGTTTATTTTTCTTTTGCTTCTTTCCAGGACAAAACAAACTGCACAAAACAATTAGAACTGTCCAGCACAATGTAGGGATCAATTAGGATCGTGTCTGTTCGTCACGTCCGATACAATACAACTGATCATGACAAACATCTCCAATTCCTTTTATTTGCTTACATCCAAGACAATATAGACTGTGCAGGACAAAGTACGACTCAATTTAGGTTGCCAACCATACCGCCTGGCCGCGGCATTTGTATCGCGTTCGAATGGCTCGTACTGCCGTACCGCCCCCGGGACTTTGGCTAAATTCCCATATTTTTGGGTTTCCCTAGGTAGCAGGAGGGCCGAACCCTTTAACCCACCCTTTCCCGGCCTTCGACTCATCTCCAGCTGGCCCCAGCGTCAACCCAGAGGCACCGCCACCGCCCTTTTCTGTCAATCTCTGTCTATCGAGAGGGCGGCCCCAACATTAATTAAAAAGATGGAAATTATAAAACGCATAAAAATAATGATATTTCTTACACCGCAAGTGAACGAGCAAGGCAAATTGTAAAAGGAAAAAATCCTACAGATTAGCAGAAGACGGTTGAAAATGTATAATAAAGATAATCGACATTCACGTGCGTCGGCGCTGCTTAAGTTTGGTTTTCCCTACTCATTTCCCGAAACCTACACGCAAGGAAACGGAGACACGCGGCTGAGTCCGGGATTTCTATCATTGAGGAAGCATAGTAAATGATTACTTACACCGTCAACACAAGCCGAAGTTTTGATACACATTTAAGTCAGCGTCCAAACAAAAACACGGATCAAAACCCGTTAAAACAAGCAGGCCCGCCCTTCCGCCAAACGGAGTTGCCAGCTCCACTTCGCTGCGCCGGCAACTCCGTTCGGCAGGGGCCGGGCCTGCTTGGCCTGCCGGTGGCGATGGTCGGGCCTTCGGCC
>NW_026267290.1:306671-311118 GCF_000697945.3 Frankliniella occidentalis | reverse complement strand
ACCCTTGTGAAAACGAACTCATCCGAAAATGTATCCGGGTTTGTACCGTAAAGAGTCCGAGAACCTCCGAGGCCTCGGACTTGTACCGCAATCAGTCCGATCGTTGTCGGACTTGCTCCAGAAAAGATTTTAGCCCGATACATCTCAGAATCCCTGTGACTAGGAGCGCTGCTGGCCGAGGCGCACTGATAAAACATTTATCACAGAATTAGAGTTAACTAAGTATAAACTTGTGACTTAAAGTGCTAAATACTGTACGTGCTGACGTGCAATTCTTGATCATACATATGCGACAGCCGTTCAGGCGTTTTCAAGTCCATGGCACAAAATTCAAACCGGAACTTTTGCTTTGGCCCAAATAATTTGAGGTCGTCTTACATTTGGTAATTTCCAATGGCCGCCACTAAGAAAAGGTAACTAAACCGAACATTTTAAAAATATGGGGCCACCCGAAAAAAAAAGATTCGTAAAAGTAAAGCGGCACGGCTTGTGTTTGCAAATTAGAATAGGAGAAATAATGTACTAGTGGGCATCGACGAAATGACCTGAAATGTATGTGAAGTAGCGCCATCGGCCGACAGCTGAAAACCGCATCATTCTACGTGGAACCGTTCGTCTCTGGGAGCGCAAGGACTGCCTCGACTGAGTCTCGAGTCAAGAGGCTTGTCGGACCAGCCCTCCCTCATGTTTCAGGTTAGCTCAGCGGTCAAAGGCGTCGACTTCACACCAAAAGAATCCGAGGATCCAAGGAACGAGTCCCAGCCCCAGCCGATACAAGCAGCGCAGTGTGTCTTCCCAGCATAGTAACACAGATATGAGCATGGTTATCAATCATTTTCATAGCTTGTATATCTGCGTAAAGATCTGATAGCAAATGATATTTTTGTTACTGTTCGCGATGGGTTGAAATGATTAGGTGTTATTTGAAAGGGATGTATACACAATGAATGTTGGTTATTGCGTGGGTTTGACCTAAACATGGCAATTGCGTTTATGTGGCAATAGAAGACAAAACATAAAGAGAAACAGCAGAGAACTAAAGTAATTCACAATGGCAATAATTGGTATTTACCAATTTTTGCCACTTTATTTCATAACTTGTAAAAATGAAAATAAAACACATTTAAAAAACAAAAACAAAATTAGAACAGCAAAATATGTTTCGATATACATGAGAAAATTGGGTATTAATTACTAATAATCGGAAAAATACGAAAAATGTCAGGGGGGGCGCTCTAGAGGGGGGTAGCTCCAGCACTTCCCACATTTTCCCCCTCCTCTCGCTTTCGCACCCGAGTGAAGGATTTGCTTCATGTTGCGAGAGGATAATGAATATTATTCCTATTTCATTGCTATCACACAATCTCTGTAGTACTTCCAGATGTGTAATGGAGTTTCTGTGCGGCCCGCCCTGACAAGCTCAGTTTCTTTTAGATCAATCTGGTGGCGGTGAGTTTGAGAAGTGCTTAAAGTTCAATCACTGTGTCAGAGTATCTTACGTCACCACTCTAATAACAGTTAAATAACATCAAGCAATATGAATAAAACAAAAGTAATTGGAACTATGAACACGTTATTCTCGTCCTCTCTCCCTTAATCCCGGAGCGCGCAGCATTCAACTACTGAACTGAACATAGCTTGCATGATGCTCTATTATCAGTGTCATTAAATACTTTTCTGTGCCTACATAAAAATATGGACTAAGAATAATTTCTAAAATTTCACGGAGCAATAAATATAACTTCCACACATTGTTTCCGACTGGTATTAAATCACTAATCATTTCACCAAGGTACCTAGCAACACAGATCATTTCAGAAGCTGATAAATTCCAAGAACAGCTTTCAAGGCGTTCAACAGTTAGATGTGATGTAGGAGGTTTATTCCCCATATCAATAGGCCCATAATCAAAACCTTTTATCCTATATTTTAATACATCAATAGTAAAGTAAGCTCTAGTGCTGACAAAATAGAATAAAATATTACAAATTCCATACTTTACGGCCCCTTCGTGAAGATCATGTAAAACATCACAATTCGAATTTTCAATGCAATTGAAGCTTGGAATAATATTAAAAACACAGAGTTCTTTAACACCAGTAAGTGACTTGTTAGTAGCAACATCAACCAAGTAGTTTTCAGGCGTACGAAGAAAGCAATCAGGCACCTTTTCACAAAAATGTTCCATTGTGTCTCTATGAAGTTTACAAAATCTACAATAAAAGTTTGCACTAAAACTACCAACAAAACCTTGCACTGCATGAAAACCTGCATTGTCTGCAATAAGCAGAGTGAACCGGAAGTAAATTTGATGAATTTCGTCTCCAGTATTGATCTGAATCCCTTCGGTTTCAAGAAAGGTCATCTCTTCAGTAACATTAGCAAAGCTTACTTCATTTCCAAAATCTTTACGATATTTTGACAGAAATATAGTGACTAGAAATACATTTTCAGCAGACGACGCAAGTTTGCGAGGCAAACATCCAATTGACCCATATAAGGCACCTAAACTATTATCATTATGATGTGAACCTAAAGGATTGTCCGGCTCGTAATCATCGAAATGAAGATTTATAGGCAGGTACATTTTCTCACCATCAGCGGCAGACTTTTCTTTCCACAAGTCACCTTTAATTACATTAGAAATCGTACCACTTGTATCATGCAGAAGTTGGTTCATATGAGTAGTAACAATATTAAACATTCCAGGCAATTCAAGAAACGACTTTAGAACTTTTCTAGTGGGAACGAATTGTCCAAACACCGGCTTTTCAACAAGTTCTACTATTCCATTCGTACTGACATACTTTTCAACATGGCCCATAAGAAAAGGTTCAGGACGAATAAACTTTCCTAGGGGAGAGTGGGGCACCTGGAGACATTTCGCCTTTTTAGCAGATACCTTACAAACCTTACTTAACTGAGACTTAACATAAGTAAACATAAGAATATTTAAGTAAGGTGTCATTGCTTTTACTCTCGGTAAGGACAGAGAAGCGAGAGCAGGTCCAGCTATCAGTAATATTGTGCCAGGGGGGATAGTGAGGCTGAGGCTGAGGCAGTGAGGCTCGATTTCCGTCGCCGCACGCCCGAGCGGAGTGGGCCGAGCCAACCCCCTCCCCCACCCGCTCCCTCCGCTGGAGCCCCCGCTTCTGAGGACGCCGGATTGTAAACATGCCGTAAAACGAATGATATGGTGATAGACGATACAGCGCGGTCACAATTCTTTCAATGTAGTGTCTGTAATGTTTTTCTTAAATCGTATAAATTATTTTATAAATATGGGAGAAAGGTAGAACAAAGCTTACTCTTAAATTGGTATCATCTGCTTTCACGATCCGTTTCTGGTCGGAACTTTTTTCACCCACTTCTCAGTGGATTTTGAAGTTAGGATCGCGTTTGAGAGACGAGGTGAAAGACCTAACTTAGAAGTAACTGGATCAGTTTTGTTTGTTGGAAAATTTTGAACGGTTTAGGTATGGTGGTGTGTTGAGTGCAGGATGCACTAGGTCTCCAGGTGCCCCACCCCTGGGGCACCTGGAGACAGCCGTGGGGCACTTGGAGACAGCCATCAAATTTGACTTTAGCAACTAAAAATAGTGCAGTTTATTGCCAAAATAGCATGTTCCACTCCCTCCCCTTCCTTCCCCATAACACTAAAAGAATGGCCCAGTTCTGCCTTGGTAATTACAAGTAACATTTTGTTAGGTATGCTACTCACAGTAAAGTCAACATAAAATAAAAGTAAAAATATCACCTGATAATAGGTTTAGCACATTTAAATATAACATCTTGTTACATACTTAAATTAAAATCAACATAAAATTTCAAAATTTCTATTCTCAATGAGAGGCCTCACTTTACTGCTTATATGGCTGCCTTTATGTTGCCCTCTCCAAATTTACCCCTATCTGTCTTAGGTTTGTAGTTGCGGACCATTTCTGTAAACATTTTTTGGCATTAGTTTTTGATAATCACGTAATTTTAAAAACATTCGGACATAAATTAAGGTGTCTCCAGGTGCCCCACAAAAATTGTCTCTACGTGCCCCACGAGACACATCGACGTTATGACGCTGCTCATCACAACCCTTGTGATCTGACTCAACATGTTTTTGAGCCATTTGAAAGCGCACAAATCACAGAATCCGTTGATATTTTTATCTAATTTTTAGGACAATTCTTACTGACCAATATGAAGCTTTGAAGAAACAAGCTGGGCCCGCTCTTCCGCCAAACCAAGTTGCCAGCTCCGCTTCGCTCCACCGGCAACTCGGTTCGGCAGGGAGCAGGCCCAGCTTGGCCTGCCGGCGGCGTTTGGTACGGGCCTTCGGCCCGTCCCTTCTGAATGTTTTTGGTGTAATACATCTTTTATCCGAAAACGGGCCTTCGGCCCGTTTGAGTGACGGCTCGCTTCGAACCATCTTTTTGCCAGGTACCTTTTCTGT
>NW_026267290.1:305927-306621 GCF_000697945.3 Frankliniella occidentalis | reverse complement strand
ATGCTGGTACCAGAACTGCTGCCGTTAATCAAAGTCGGAAGGTAAGGAAAGGTCTAAACTTATAACTTCTCATCGTGATTCGGTTATAGATGTATTTAGTGTCAAGAAAAGATATTTAATCTCTGTCTTTTATCGTGGGCGAAGTATAGACTAGGTTAGTTTGGTTTAGGTTATCATACTTAACCTCTTAGGGAATGACTCGAAGCCTGAATAAAACATTAATTACACTGCAACTCATAATTTGTTTGCGTTTTTCACCGAACTTGTCTGCTATTGTTACACAGTGTTATTGTTAGTGCATTGATTTGAACTCCAGATCAGGTTACGTGGAAAGGCTTGTCTCTCTGATAGTGTGTATTTGAAATTATATTCTTGTCGTTGCTTCTTCAAATTCAAATGGTTGTTATAAAAAGTCTGTTCACTTTTTTTAATGTTACCTCCATATTCACAGTAATTTAGTTTCATTTATTTTCAGGTGCTTTGGTAGATTTCAATAAGCAGGGGGGTAGTACCTTCTGCTGAAGAACCCATTATAAACTGGCTGATATATGCAGCGAGAAGACTGTTTATGTTTTTCTTTAAGTTTCGTTGCATCTTGTCATTGCTATTTTTGTTTTAAAGATTAGGATTTATTTCTTTACGTTATTGTTTTCATGTTTCATCAAATAAAGTCAACATTCTACTAAAAAAAAAA
>NW_026267290.1:299652-301022 GCF_000697945.3 Frankliniella occidentalis | reverse complement strand
GCATTGTTGTAACCTCCACAACGTATACTTTCATTTTACCTGCGTTCTGGACAGATCGGTGTTCTCGACACCGAAAATGGAACGACCTAACCTTGAGATCCCCTGAAAATTTGAAGTCTCTAGCACATCTCCTTCTTGTGGCACAGACACACAGACACGAGGTCGTTTGCATAGGCCCGCTGGATAGCTTTTTTAAAGCAGAAAGGCGGGTTAAACAACAACAAACTCTAGCCCCCAGACGGTGCAAGATAGAGTCATAACGGACAAAATTTTGGCCAGAAGACTCTATTTTCGTGAGTTGCCCCTAAGGAGACCATTAAACAAGTTGCCAGTTCCACTTCGCTGCGCCTGCAACTCCGTTCGGCAGGGGCCGGGCCGCAGGAATATGGACCAGATACGGTGACTGAATACCGGTCCCCCACCGCGCCCGCTCCCCCCACCACCTCCGCTGCAGTCGCCACTGCGATTGGCGCGTCCTTTTTTGCTTCCTTCCTCCTCTTCTTCCTTCCACCCCTCCCTTCGTGCGCTGTGCGCTGCGCTCCTCCGCGCCAAGCAAGCGGTGCGCTTCAGCAGCTCCAGCCACTAGCATGGCCTATCTAAGGGAGGAAGCGCACCCATCCGTTCTTACATGTCAAGACTGACAGCACTGGTCCGTCGATTGCCTACCTTTCAGGCGGGTCATTACAATTCATAGTGAGCTTCTTCAAATCAGTTAACACCTTTTCACGTTGAGTCCCATTGCGGCTTATCGTGCCCATACGTGAGGTCACGTGGGACTCAACGTGCTAAAACAGGGAATAGAAACAGATTTATGGGGCCACAGCAAGGGCTCTTCGAGGCACTCATTGTGCCAGAGGTGCAGGGTGGTGAAGCGCCAGAGGTGCAGGGTGGTGAAGCACCAGGGGTGCAGTAGAGAGTGGCGCGGGGTGGGGGGTGAGTGTGGGGAGGCAGAGAGAGGTGGGCCCCAACTGATCCGCGAGCAGGCGGACACCATGCGCGAGCAGAAGGAGCGGCTCGCGGCTCTGTGCATCGGGGCGAAAGCTAGTGAGGATCCTGAGGACCACTATTAGAGCCTCAAGGAACTCAATAGTGCAGTTATTAAAACCGAACCGGTGCCCCCGGGAGAAAAAGAAAACTGATGTTAACTGAAGTTACCTGATTATTACTGATTTTAACTGATCTAGCTGTAAGTTAGCTGCCATAACTGACTTAACATGAACAAAAGCTGATCCTTGATAACTCTTTTTAGAATCGAAACTGAAGTTAGCTGACTAGAAAATTCAGTTTTAGTTAGCTCTAATCATCTTTCCGTCAGTTCAATTGATGGTTGCAATTTAGCTGACAACTAGCTGACATCGTCGGCTTCAGGT
>NW_026267290.1:297449-299602 GCF_000697945.3 Frankliniella occidentalis | reverse complement strand
TCGTGCAATTTCACCAGTGACATTTAGGAAATAGTCCCAGTTCAAAAATAAGCCATTTTCTGAGTTAGGATAAAGAAGTGAAAAGTCTTGCAGAATCTGAAAGGACATAAAGCAAAAAATAATATAGGATACGTGATATTAAATAAAAGACATGTAATAATAATTATGCTTAGTAATTTTTTGACCAGGCTTACATACCAGTTCATGACCAGACGGATGAGTCAGCACTGGCCATTCATCGATGTAAGAATTGACAAATTTGCCTGCACCCTCAAAAAGAGCACGAAAGCGAAGGGGTGCCACAGTCGACCATTTCTCAAGAGCTTTAGGCCATGGGGTTCTCCCATTCTTCAGCCAGACTTTGGCTGCCTGTACCTCTTCGGTTATTGCTGGAAGTTCAAAAAATATAAAATAGTTATTGTGAAATCTGCTTTCACACAAATAAGGACTCACAGTATTTAGCTTACGTTGACGCAGTATTCTTGACAAATTACTCCCAGTGTTCACTGATTATGACGTGGAAGGTCTAGCTTCAGGCGTTCGACTTCCTCTCTGTAGGTTCTTAAGTTGGTTCTTGTAATTTCGTAGCTTGACTGGCAGTTTTCCCATCGGGGCAAGCTGAGCATCCCCCTTTGGACCCTCCCTGGGTGCAATGTAATACGTTTCCTGCAAAATAAACAAAAACTTTTTCTAAAACCACGTATAAAGTAAATTCATTAATTTTAAATTCAGAATTAAAATTAGCTTACTGGAACCTCAGATGGGAAAAGACTGACAATCTTCTCACACACGTTTGGATAGAGATGGTGGTCCACGGCTGTTGTATGCTTTACCAGATGTTCAATTATGGCTCCTACTATTAAATCTCGTTGAAAATTGCTTAGCCTAGGCTTCTTGTGCTCTTCGATGTTGTCTTCTGCTTCGTCATGCTGTTTTTGAGCCAATTCATAGTACTTCAGAATACTTTGACTGCTAGGATCACTTTCTAGAACTGCTCGTAGGTCCTGGAACAATAAAAGCCTGGTTAACAACGTAATCCATAATGCAAAGCACTTAAAAAAATTACCAGATCTTACCAAGTCCTCAATCACTTTCTGATCGCTAAACTTGCGGAGTTTCTTCGACGCAGCAGAGGTGGTAGGCAACGGTTCATCAGGAGTACGCTTTTGGCCTCGAACAGGCTGATGAGAGGGAGGTGGTGGAGTTACAGGTGTTCTTGAACACTGTTGCGCCACTTCATCTGCGCCCGGTCTGACGATGGCATCCGCATTCTAAGAATGGAAAAAAAAATGAATTATTTAATGTCGTGATTTAATATTAATTGATACAAAACCTAGGAGGAAAAAGGACTACTTACAGCCTTATGATTCCTAATGCGTTTCAAAAGTATCACTTGCTCGCCTGGGTATTCTGTCACTGTAGATACAGTAGCCTCGTTCAGTTCCAGAAGAGCCTCAAGTGTAAATCTTCCTTCTGCAAATAAAAAAGTACAAGTATTAATGATTGCACTCTAGATATATGAGATATGAAAGAACCCCCTGCCCTTTTCACTCGGCCGCCTCTGCCACCACCTGGTTTGGGCCCACTCATGGCCACCTATGGCCACCCTGTCCCCTCCCTACCCTCCCTCCCGCCTCAGCACCCACCGCCCCCTGCCCCCTGCCTATTCCCGCCCGCCCCATGCCCGTTCCCGCACGCCCCGCCGCCGCGTCCGCCGCCCCGCGTGCCGCTGCTCCGCGTCCGCTCAGTTCGCTACGCCACGAGCGCCACCGCGCCCCGCGCCGCCGCTGCGCCACGAGCGCCACCCCGCGTCCGCCACCCCGCGTTCGCTGCGCCGCGAGCGCCGCCATGCGCACTGCTCCCCGCTAGCGCCGGCGCGCACGTCGCAGCCCAGCGCCGCCCCGCCCCGCCCTCGCTTCTAATGAAGTGCTCTTTATCTATTTCCGAACAGCATCACAAAAGCAAACACCGAACAACACGCACCACAATCGGCTAGGTTTTATATCTTCCCGTAGTAGTTTAAAAGTAAAAGTCGGGAAACGTACATCGATCTAAATAATAATCAACAGCTAATTCAATATTTGGCTGTGCCTGAACAGGTACATGCCTTTTAACGTGGCGCAAAAAACCAGCCCACGATTGATATTCGTTTC
>NW_026267290.1:293780-296832 GCF_000697945.3 Frankliniella occidentalis | reverse complement strand
ATCAGATGCATACAACATGAGCGCCAGCTGACAAATGCCTGTCGTTGACACTTCAGCAAAGTTCAGCAAATATCAGACTCTTATCAGTTTTTATAAAGTCGACCCATCGCTGAGTAAACATTGTAAAGAGCTGAAGATAAATTTCAGCAAGAGATCAGTAAAATATTACTTTAAGTCAGTTAGTCTTGACCCGACAGATAGCTGAATATAACTGAATCGAGCTGAATGTTGATGCTGATCTCTCATCAGCTTAATTTGAGATAATTGCGGATAATTGTTAGTTAAGTGTTCAAGTATATCATGTTAAAGGTGGGGTAGATCAGCTTGTTCAGTTAAGTGTCGGTAAAAATCAGTTAAAATCAGGTAAGTGTCAGTCCCGGCTCAGGTAAATTTCGCTTTTTCACAGTAAAAGTCCGACTTTATTCAGCTGTTTTTTTCTCCCGGGCCGAGCGTGCATCGTTATATTGAGTCAAGACGTAATTGTAATTTTACAACTTACGTCAAGGAAAATTTTCCTGTAAACCTTATTTTTCACTGTGAAATTTTCCCTGACGTAAGTTGTAAAATTACAATTGGTAATCGTAAAAATATATGCAGTACGTAGAGATGGTCACTTTATGCGATCACATAATTCGCATAATGTTTTAGAATCGTTCAAAATGGGAAAATATCAACTTTTTAATGTTAATGGACCACGGTGAAGTTCATTTCCAGCCCGCATAATTTCGCATAATTTGCCATTTTTTCCCGCATAACGTTTTTTTCGCATTATACGCGCATAATTCGCATTTTCCACGTAAAATATTGCGAAAATAGTATAGTTTTATATACATTTCAGACTTTTGGTCATGTTGTAACAAAATGTTTTAAGAATTTGGGGCTTTTGACGGATTTTTAATACTTTGAGCTGCCTAGAGAATGCCTTATCAGCAAGCGAAAATGCAACGCGCCCGTACAGCTTTTGCTCTACCGAGTCAAAGCACCCACCCCTTCTAAAGAATTTTTTGTTTAATAACTGGATCAACGTACTTTAGGCTACAAAAATGTTGAATTTCGAATTTTTTCGCACAGTGCGTGATTTTTAAACATTTTTTACACATTTTCCGCATAAAAGTACTTATTTTAGTGAATAATGGGCGCATAATTGCCATATTTTCGAAGCATAATTATCGCATAATCAAGCCAAATTTCAGCGCATAATTTTGAGGTTTTTTTCGCATAAAGTGACCATCTCTAGCAGTACGTATTGACTTAAAATGCATTGGCAAGCAAAAAATGTGCTCTCGCAAATTTACAACTTAAATTATTATATGAGATTACAATTTTCTTTTCTCTTTTAAATTTACGCCGCGTAAATTCCACCGCGTAATTCATCGCGTTTCGTTTTGTGAATCGGCTCAGTGACAATAGACGTCGAGAAGGAGCAGCGCGTAGTGCAGGCTGTAGACGAGCGGGGAGGGGGAAGGGGGGGGGGGAGACGAGGAGCTGGAGGGTGCAGCGCAGGACGAAGGCAAGAAGCGATACAGTAAGAACGGCGAGCACGGCGAGGCGGGTGGTGTGGAGGCGGAGGAACGAGAAATGGTGGTGGGGGCGGTGCGGGAGGGCCGGTATTTAGTCACCGTATCTGGTCCGCATTCCTGCGGCCCGACCATTTTTCGTACTTTTTGAACCAACCCCTATTTCTTTGTTACCCCCGTTCACCCCCTTAGGGGTGGTTGCCAGGATTTGCACCAGGCGTTTCGTTGTCCAGGAGTGACCCCTAATATACCCTAAATTTGTAGACCTCTAGCTCATCTCCTTCCTCTTACACGGACGACAGACAGACGGACGAGAGCGGTTGCATAAGCCCGCTTTAATGCTTTTTTAAAAGCAGAAGGGTAGGCTAAAATTATTTGTTTCCTTCTTTTTGGACCAACCCCTACTTCTTTGTTGCCCCCTTTCACCCCCTTAGGGGTGGTTGCCAGGACTTGCACCTGGCGTTTCGTTATCCAATAGTGACCCCTAAGATACCCTGAAATTTGTAGTCTTCTATATCATTTCCTTCCTCTTACACGGACGACAAACAGACACCAGAGCGGTTGCATAAGCCCGCTTCAAAGTTTTTTAGACCGCCCTTCTGCTTTCAAAAAGCTATTCAGCGGGCTGATGCAAAAGACCTCGTGTCTGTCTGAGTGTCTGTCTGTTCCACTGGAAGATGTGCTAGAAACTTCAAATTTTCGGGGAACCTTTAAGTTCACTCCTAGAAAACGCCCACGGCAAATCCTTGCAACCACCCCTAAGGGGGCTGAAAGGGGGTATCAAAGAAAAAGAAGGAGGTCAAAAAACTTATTTTTTTTTAGCAGATGATACATTTGTAACTGAAACTTTGAACATTTCACATAACTGATATTAATAAGAATGATTTGTCAAATGTGTCATTTCTTGTACCGTCATGCAGCGGCGTGCAGGGAGGCAAAATGCGTGACGTCACCAGTAGAAGATAGACAAGGGGGCCTGGTGTTGGCCCGCTCGCCGGCCCGCTCGCTGCCCGCCCGTCGCCCCCCTCCCCCTCCTTTCTACCGGCCTGCCTCGTCTCGGCCGGCGCTCGGTTGAAAGCGCAGCTCGGAACTTTGCCCGCTTCGGCTTGCCCGCCCGGACGTAATCATTTCATGCGATTCGAAATTAAAGGAGAATAAATCGGCAGAGGGAAACTTGTGTGATATAAATGGCAACAATATTCTGTAAATGTGGGTGTTAGATTTTTGAAACCTCCACATCCTGTTCTGAAATAAAAGGCTTGAAGGCTTGACCATTACATACGTATCATCTACTTCCACGATCCGTGCCTTGACGGAACTTCTTTGAAATGATCTCCTAAGGGGTAACTTGTGGAAGTGGAACCCTTAGGACTGACATTTTCTCCGTTTGGCTCTATCTCTTACCGTCTGGGCGCTGGAGGTGATTTTTCGACGAAAATACGCCGTAGATCACCACGTTGTACATAAAGACGAACAAGAAGACCTCAAATCGAAAAGTGACAGAGGGATTAATATCCAAAACAGCACATTCTGAA
>NW_026267290.1:293066-293730 GCF_000697945.3 Frankliniella occidentalis | reverse complement strand
CGCCAAATAAATTGTTTTCTGGTCTGCGCTTATGGTTCTCTGTACTCATCGAGAGTAAAAGCTAGCTGACACCTTAAATTACTTACATATTCTTTATGTTTAGTCAAAATGTTTGTAAGGTATCATCTGCTAAAAAGACAGCGCAACACAGGGATGCCATAGGAAAACATGGGTGCTATCCGGTGTGAAGATACAAAGGCAAGCAATGGAATTCAAAACAATACCGAAGAAATATCGAAATAGGGTGGCAGCCGTCGTTTCCGTGTCAAAGCGACACTTCGAAAAAATTCAAAACTGATCATTTCTTACTGGGAAGGCTTGGTTGGCCCTCCGCTCCCCTACTCCGGTGTTTCCCGTTATTCGCAAGTACGCCACGCCCTAACCGGGACCGGTACGCATTTACGTGACTACTGTGCTTGCTACACCCACGCCCACGTTGTAGATCAAGGAGGGGAAGGTTTGTTTGTACTCCCCCCCCCCCCCGTCACAAGATTTGTACAATAAAGCATGTTATCGTTCAATGATGGGCCACTCTCCCCTCGCCCTCGGAGTAAAACGTGCAGAGCAGCCTCAAAATTCTAACTACTAACAAGGTAGACGCACGTTAAAACCGTGTGAAGCTGAGCTAAATGTGCGTCTACCTTGGCCTGCGGCGCGCTAAAAT
>NW_026267290.1:291414-292019 GCF_000697945.3 Frankliniella occidentalis | reverse complement strand
ATAATCAACAGCTAATTCAATATTTGGCTGTGCCTGAACAGGTACATGCCTTTTAACGTGGCGCAAAAAACCAGCCCACGATTGATATTCGTTTCCGTTACAATTTGGCTGTTGACACTTAAACACTCCGGAGAGATCTTGGTGGAATCCCTTCACGTGAGCTACAAGTTCTTGTAGCCTTAGGTAACTAGCATCACAGAGTAAAGGACACATTAACATACTGGATTAATCCTCAGGCAACCAAATCCCAATTACTGAAGATTAAAACACGAAAACTGTTCACTGTAGACAAGCTTGAATCCAGCTGGTCTCCTGACGGTAATCCTTGTCCCACGCAGTATCAATTTTGTAGAGCACTTTTTGAAAAACCAACAAAATATGGTTTGCTTCTGGTGGATACGGCACATACAATGCATGAAAGGATTTGAAGAAGAGATCCACTGCCTCCAAAACCCCATCCGCCTTGTACAACAGATCAGCTACAGACACGTAGGCTGAATGAATGCTACATTCTGAAGGTCCTACTAGAACGATTAGTGGTTGCCCACCACCACTCGAGGAGAGCAGCAGCTGTCTCTGAGCAGAAACAACGTTCTTAACATCAC
>NW_026267290.1:274772-278341 GCF_000697945.3 Frankliniella occidentalis | reverse complement strand
GACGGACACGAGAGCGGTTGCATAAGCCCGCTTTAATGCTTTTTTAAAAGCAGAAGGGCGGGCTAAAAAGGGGAAGGGGTTGTTTTAGGATAAAACAAAAAAGTTGCAGCCTGCTGATACTATTAAGGAAACTCTTGCTCGGTGATCAATGTTAGGGTGCCCCCCTCCAAGCATGGATCAAAATTCTAAGTCATGGGAATTCCCTGTAGCTCCTATAGAAAACTTATTCCCTCAGGATATTCTAATATAAATATATAATATGAATTTTATGGATAAATCCATAAAGTTTCAAACACCACGGTGACGAACAAAAATAAATATGTTCGTCACTCCTTTTCCGACCACAGAACCCGGCAGAACCACGTTAAAATATCTATGTTTATTGTAGTTACCGTATCGTTTGACGAAAAAAAAAACAATCTACGAACAGATATGTCTATTTACGGCTTCAATACGCAGGTCAAAATCTCTGTAAGTAACCGTCCGTGCGTAAAGTGTTTTTGTCAAACAAGCGTTTTTTTCCAGTGCATACTAATTCAATACCCGAAAGGGAACTTTTTGCAGAATGTGCAGATCCAAGCCATAGTAAGATAGTGGTGGACAGTTAACGCCATTGGACCATTTCTACTCTCGTATGCGAGCTAGTTGACATTACTTTGAGACTTGCGCTCCAACAGCAGCTCGTTGACTTTCCTCATGATGTCCGAGTCCATCCGAAGTGTATGGAGGTACTTATATAATTTACTGCTTTTTTCCATTGGGTAAGTCACACGGTTGCCGTCGCTAGGAAGTACTCGAATCCGGCGCTCACGCTTATCACGAGAGAAGAGCATAATACTTGGTAACCTTTCCGACCACCATCTCGCTAGTGCAAATTTAGAGAATAAAAGGTGCTCAGCGCGCAAGACGTGGGCCCACAACTCGGCTTCCTGACGGATGGCCTGGGTGTCGCTTAAAGCCAGGCCAAGGATCAGGTTAAAGAGGACGATGGAAACCAGGAAGACAAACAGGAGGAACAAAATGTGGCTCGTGACGGGGAAGGAATCAAACGGCAACGAGCTAGCGTCGAACTCCCCGGTCAGCATGACGAACGACTTGAAGATAGACTTGGCTGGGTTGCGGAAAAATTCATCATCGCCCGTTTCGTCATCCGGGCAGTCAGGCCCTGTCCCGTCAATGGGGCAGTTGTGGAAGAGGATGTAGAAGCTCAGAGCGAAGGCAACGATCAGGATCCCGTAATTCCTAAGGACTTTAAAACATTGCCACGAGACCCTCTTCACCATCACGATGCTTGTGGCGAGCTGTTGTGATATCGGAGCCCAGATCAAGATGTGCCGTATCCACGTCGTGAGGACGCAAACCGCTGCCAGCTGCCGACGCAGGTAGACGTTAGTGGAGTCGGTTGCGAGCATCACGCTGGTCACAACAATTGAAGAAATCGCCATCCAGTCTTGCAAAGAAGAAACCAATTTCCGCCATCCGAAGAACCGGATGAAAAGTTTGAAACGCTGGCTCACGCGGACACACTCCACAATGGCGTAGATAAACACCACCCCGATGAGTACGCTGAAAAAAAATTATAATTTTAACATAAGTTATTGAAATTCGGGTGTATGTCATCCGTCCCACGTAATATTTTTTTTAAGGAAAAATATACCAAACAAAGGATTTATTTTAGTTGGCTAAGATTAAAGTCGACTATTTGATGTCGACTATTTACAGTCGAATACAGTCACTCCTTTTAGTCAACTATTCTTGGCCACTAGTTTTAGTCGACAAAAAATTGGTCCTAAGAACCATCAGTTTCTAACCATGCGCTAATTGAGGCAGATCTTGTTGATTGGTTGCCTTCTTACTCGGAAAAAGCAGTGCCTTTCAGCAAGAAGTACCCCTCCCCCCTCCGCCTCTTACCTCCTTAGGAGAGTGCACTTAGTTACATCGTACAGTGTAGGTGTGCACTCTCAGACCTGTACTGATTTTTTTATTAGTAGCTTATAAAGGTTTTTAGGTTTTTATGCAGCAGGGCATATTTCTCAAAACAATTGGTGGCTTAACATATTAACAATACCTTCCACACACACACACACACTCTTTTACCCCCCTCCCTCGCACATGAACGCAACCACACGAACTTCCAACACCCATTCAAACCCAAGCACGCACACTCTCCGACATGGCAAGGCTCCGCCGCTGCGGGTGAATCCATACACCTATCCGGCGTATGTCTACTACTAATCTTAACTAACAAAATCTAGTCGACTAAAATAATGGGTAGGTCATCATGACTAAAAATAAATTGTTAGCACAGGTAGGACAAACAATTTGACTAAAATTAGTGGTAGGACCAATGAAATTACTATTTTAATCACTATTTATAGTAATTTTTTAGTGCTAAAAATTAAAGTAGTACAAGTGCTAGGTAGGACAAACGGGGCCGCCCGGTTTTGATAAAGTTATGCTTTAGGTTTCTGTCAGAGTCACTCAATTTGTCCAAAAAAAACGTAATGTTTGTTCAGTGAAACTGCAGTTGGGCTACAGTATACTGGTGTACTGCACACTGTAGATCCTTTCACCCACGCTGGTAACAGAATTGTACGTATGTACGTACCTTTTGGGGGTTTCCTCAAGGGACGCGATCACCAATACTTTCTTGAATTCCCTGAACGTGGCGTATACTGTGACACCCACACTGAAAATTAGGTGAGAGAGAAGGTTGAAAAAAATGTAGATCCTTTTCACGAGCTGCCATTTGAGGTCAAGAAAGCTAGCGACAAGGGGGTGTCTGACGAGCTCCTGCATGCGAAGGTCGCCCGCGGACAGGACCAAGCCGATAAAATCTAGCTCCCATGTCTCCTCCATCTTCTTCTGACCCTTGATGTGACTCGTGGAGTCCTCAACGCTCACGGTCACTTGATTTCCGGGGGTGGTAGGTTGCCTGACCTCGCTGGCGGTAGTGTTGGGGTCTCGCCAGCCATAAGAAGCACCCTGCCCACCACCTGGCTCCGCTGTTTGCGGAGAGGCGGCCTTCTTCACTGCAAAAAACGATAACACTTCCTGTAAGCTGATAAAGAACCCCTTTTAAAGGAAACATTGTCAAGAGGTCACGGACGTGTCACGCTGAACGTGTCACACTTAGCATGTTACACTTAACGTGTCACTCAATTTGGAATTATTTCTGAGGAAATGCCTCAGGTAATTGTAGTAATTTTGATGTAGATGACCCATCCTCAGGCCATTCCAACAGTACCCCGGTCAGCTCGATCGTACCCCTCAAGGTCTTTGCATTTTAACATGTGTTTCATATGGTCTTTTTGGTGTTAATTCGATCTGTTAGTCACTTTGCACATTTTAGTAAACTACGGCTTTCGGCGGGGGGGGGGGGGACTAGAGATTTTCTCCTAGGACATCACAAACGACTGTAACGTGGCAACACCGTGACTACAGCCAACCCTTCTGGTTTGCGTAAGAGTTTAAAAAAATGTATTTTTTGTCAGTCTGTAAACTTTACTTTTTAGCCCGCTCTTTTGCTTAAAAGCTATATAAGCGGGCTTATGCCATCGCCTCTGTGT
>NW_026267290.1:272689-274722 GCF_000697945.3 Frankliniella occidentalis | reverse complement strand
GAGCTGAGCATTTAAAGTTAAAGTTTAATTTCAAGTTCAAGTTAAGCTCAGCAACAAGTTCGTTCTATACCCTGTGACACTCAGATGTCAGATGTACTCACCTCTGCAGACGGGCAGCAAATGTGCAAGCCCCTAGCTCCGCAGTGCATCTTCCATATCTTCCATGTTGGGTCGCACCTGGTCGCACTTGTCGCTCGTCGCGCTCGATGGCTCGCAGACAACTGAGGAGCCTGTGCCGGCCGGCCGGGCCGGCGCTGCGTGTGAAACGGCAGCCACAGCGTTCGCTCTGTCTCACTCACATTACCGCGACGAGCCCAGGCGACGGCCGCTTCGGACGCAGTCGGTGTGGACCCGCACGGCGCAGCCACGAGCGTGAACTTCGGATTGCATTCGGTTGTAGACGAAGCAAAGATCGGCGGCACTATAGTGTGGTCACCGAGGCATCGTCTGTCGACGTCACTGTGGCACAGCGCCAACGCGCTGGCGTGCGACGCCGATGATCGTGGGTTCAACTCTCCACGTCTCCGCATGGATTTTTGAATGCGCAAAAATGTGCCTAGTCAATAAATTAGTCAATAAATAATGAATGAGAATGGCGTTAGCGAATGATCTCGCGCCAAGAACATTCTGTTCTGAATACAAGATCATATCTCAAGAACATCTTTCAAGTATTGTGCTAGTCTTGTCGCAAGAACTGGCTTTTCGGAGTGAGGTAATCGTTGTATTTTTATGGATAAAAATGTTGGTATTATAGTTGCGTAAGATTCAAAGTAGTGAGAAGATAAATTTATCTACAGTAAAGGATTAATTCATCCTTTGAGGATTGAGGGTGTTGCCGTGGAGCATAGCCATGGCCATGCAATCCATCCAGCAAATATAATCCACCATATACCCATGGTCAACTGTTGTTTACATGGTTTACTGGTTCCATAAATCTATCGTCACAAAAATCCATGGTTAAATCTATCTCCATGGCTCATGGACAGCCCCATGTTTTTTTTCACCCAGGGTAGACCCGAAATTTTGTCCGTTTGTCTCTAAATCTAACCATCAGGCGCGCCAGAGGGCGTTTTTCACACAGAAATGACCAGAAAACATTTTAATGTTTTATTTATTTGATGGTTTCTGGTTTGGTTACTCGTCAAAATAGATCCCCGAGGATAAAGTTTGTGACTTTTGGGGACAAAGGCCCATGTAAGACTCTGCCTTTTGCCCGACTCGGGTGTCAGTGCAGCAGGCCTAGGTAGATGTATGCCAGGCGCGTCGCAGAGGTACAGTTCGTGATATATCGCGAAGCTCGTTACACGATCTGGCGTACCTTTCCATTGTACATATATAGGTTTAGTCCGTTCGTAACCGTTCCTAATGCAAATGTCCAAAACAAATAGCATAAATAGGTTTTCGACAGTTCACAAGAACTATATTACTAGGAAACAAGCAGGCCCGCCCTTCCGCCAAACGAAGTTGCCAGCTTCGCTTCGCTGCGCCGGCAACTCCGTTCGGCAGGGGCCGGGCCTGCTTGGCCTGCCGGCGGCGATGGTCGGGCCTGCGGCCCGACCATTTCTGTCACGCGATTTGCTGAAGAACATGATCGAATGATGTAGCGGGCCTTCGGCCCGCTTAAACCCGTCATCTTTGACGTTGCCCCAAAGACTCGAGAAAGGGATGTAACGGTGAAGCACCGCGACTACAACCCACCCTTCTGCTTAGAAAACGGTTTTTGGGGTGGTGGGAAAGTTTCCTTTCTATTTTGCGGTTTTTAGGCCTTTTTCTACCGATGGCAATTTTTAGCTTATTTTCGTCTAAAAAGACCCTCTCGCGTGTAAACGGTTAGAGATAGCGCAAAACAGACGAAAATTTCGCCCACCGGGCTCTACTTTCACAAATTACCTCTTAGAGGATCATAAAAAAAAATATTTTTTCCAACTTTTTTGGCCTTTCCTGTTTTCTTCGACACCCCCTTTCAGACCCTTAGGGGTGGATGTGGCTGACAGGATTTGCCGTAGGCGTTTTGTTTTGTGGGAGTGAACCTT
>NW_026267290.1:271715-272639 GCF_000697945.3 Frankliniella occidentalis | reverse complement strand
ACTAGAACGATTAGTGGTTGCCCACCACCACTCGAGGAGAGCAGCAGCTGTCTCTGAGCAGAAACAACGTTCTTAACATCACTAGCTGCCTGTTGTAAATTGAAAAAGTACAAAATAAAACACCGACAAACTCGAACTACCTTAAACTGAGTCAAGTAGAGTAAGTACCTTAGCATACACAAGAAAACTCCCTCTTGCTTGCTCGATTGTGATGCGTTTCTGCTTCCCATCCACTTTAGTGGTGTGGCCAGCCCGTACAGCGGGAAGTACGTACAACAGCAAACTAGCCCGGTCGTCTAAGGGGAGAGAAAATGTTGTTTAGTTCTATAGTATACAAAGTCAAGCAAAACTAAAGTCGTATAATAACAAAACAAAAAAGCACCTCACTTAAAGTAAGATTGGAGTCCTGTTGAAGAAGTTGTAACAGCTTCTTTTTAGCCAGCTTATCTTTAACATCAAGTCGTGCAATTTCACCAGTGACATTTAGGAAATGGTCCCAGTGCAAAAATAGGCCATTTTCTGAGTTAGGATAAAGAAGTGAAAAGTCTTGCAGAATCTGAAAAAGGGCATAAAGCAGTAAATAATATAGGATACGTGATATTAAATAAAAGACATGTAATAATAATTATGCTTAGTAATTTTTTGACCAGGCTTACATACCAGTTCATGGCCAGATGGATGAGTCAGCACTGACCATTCATTGATGTAGGAATTGACAAAGTTGCCTTCACCCTCAAAAAGAGCACGAAAGCGAAATGGTGTCACAATCGACCATTTCTCAAGAACTTTAGGCCACGGGGTTCTCCCGTTCTTCAGCCAAACTTTGGCTGCCCATGTTTCTTCGGTTATTGCTCGAAGTTTAAAAAATAAACAAGCAGGCCCGCCCTTCCGATAAACGAAGTTGCCAGCTCCGCTTCGCTCCGC
>NW_026267290.1:270746-271665 GCF_000697945.3 Frankliniella occidentalis | reverse complement strand
CCCCGAAACCTATAAGTTTGTTCGGAATACATAAAGTGACTTCTAGGTCCGCAGGCCTCAGTCCCGACCAAACGCCGCCGGCAGGCCAAGCAGCCCGGCCCTTGCCGAACGGAGCAAAGTGAAGCTGACAACTTCGTTTGGCGGCAGGGTGGGCCTACTTGTTTTCAAGCTAGAAGGGCGGTCTAAAATACGCTGTAAGAAAAAAACAGTTCGCTTACGGTGGTCCGTCCTGTACATTTTATGGACGGCCTAGATCGAGGCCTAAATATTCCCCAAATTATTGAATTCTTCAATGTGCTTACTTTGTTTGGCTGGGGGAGCATTCGTCTGAAAGCCCCGATGCATTCGCTGCGAGCTGGGCTTGTACGGGTCTGTAAAGTTGGTGTAGTCGAAGACAACCGCGTAGTTCTTCGCGTGGGGCGAGAGTCCATTGGTGGAGATGCAGTCGTCGAAGTGTGCCCGGAGAACATGCGGCGTCATGTACTCCAAACTAGAAAGGACGGCGCCTCCCTTGAGAAGGATGCTCACCAACTGGGACAGACCGTGTTGCGCCGCGCAGAGCAGCGCCGTGTCCCCGCCCTCGTTCGACGCGTTCACGTCCACGCCCCTGGCAAGAAGAATCTGGCGAGTCACCCAAAAGATTTAGAGATGGATTAAAAAAAAATAAAATTCGAGAGCCGAATGTGAACAGTTTTCAGACGTACTCGTCCCATCGTAGCGTAACAGTGTTTCGTGAGATATCGCGAAGCCTGTTACGCGAGACGTGGTCTGGCGTACATATAGCTAGTTCTTTAAAGGAGAGAAAATAGTTTTAGGAAGTGTGAGACACAGTGGGCTGAGAGTTTAAAGTGTCATACTGTCACACACTTGAGTTTGCAGAGCAGGGTCAAATGTTGTCCGATTTTAGTGAATTTAATAA
>NW_026267290.1:269366-270339 GCF_000697945.3 Frankliniella occidentalis | reverse complement strand
GCCGAAGGCCCGTTTTCGGATAGAAGATGTATTACACCATAAAAATTTAGAAGGGACGGGCCGAAGGCCCGTCCCAAACGCTGCCGGCAGGCCAAGCTGGGCCCGCTCCCTGCCGAACCGAGTTGCCGGTGGAGCGAAGCGGAGCTGGCAACTTGGTTTGGCGGAAGAGCGGGCCCAGCTTGTTGCCATTGTTTTCTGTCACGCAATTTGCTGAATATCATAATCAAATAATGTAACGGGCCTTCAGCCCGCAAAAACCCGTCGTCCTTAAAATTTGCCCCGTAGACACGATGTAACGGTGACACGAGAAAGGGATGTAACGGTGAAGCACCGTGACTACAACCCACCCTTCTGCTTAGAAAACGTTTTTTGGGGTGGAGTGTGGCAGTTTCCTTCCTCTTTTGCGGTTTTTAGGCCTTCTTCTACAACTAATTGTTCACTACAGCAATTTTTAGCTTATTTTCGCCAGAAAAGACCCTTCAGCCCAGCGCCTAAGCGGTTAGATATAGAGCGAAACGGACGAAATTTTCGCCCAGGTGTCTCTACTTTCACAAGTAACCACTTAGGAGACCATCCAATACTTTCGCAAATTAATAAATTTATTTTCGGGCCACTTTTGTGAGAGAAACTCCCTCTAGCGCCAAAACGGTGAGAGATAGAGCAAAACGGACGAAATTTTCGGTCGAAGGGCTCTACTTTCACGAGTAAAACAAATTCTAACTTTTCTGGCCTAGCTTTCCTGTTTTCTTCGATACCCCCTTTTTCAGCCCCTTAGAGGTGGTTGGCAGGATTTGCCGTAGGCGTTTTGTTTTCAGGGACTGAACCTTGAGTAGGGCGTTCCATTTTAAAATCGGTATGCCAGAACGCAGGTAAAATGAAAGTATACGTTGTGGAGGTTACAACAATGTTAAGCGGAGGTGGCTGCGATGTCGGGAACCATGCGCAAGAACGAATTTTATGTCTTTGTCACTTT
>NW_026267290.1:257243-261274 GCF_000697945.3 Frankliniella occidentalis | reverse complement strand
TAATAAATTTTTTGTGCCCGAGGTGGATTTTTTAGGGTACATGGGGGGGTAGTGCCAGCTGAAGGGATAAGACCTTCACCCAAGAATGTAGAAGATTTGTTGCATGCCCCAGCACCCAAATCAGTAGAAGGGCTATTGTTCTGTTAGGAAAAATAACATTATATGAGGAATTCATACCTGACCGAGCAACCCCATTTCATCCTTTGTATAGGTTGTTGCTGGAGGAAGAAGAGTGGGCATGGTGCAGCAAGGAGGAAGAAGCCTTAAATGAAGCTAAACAAATCATAGCCTCACCACAGACCTTCACCCACTATGATTTACAAGCACCATTATTTATATCAGCAGACGCTATCCCTTGGGGAGTAGTTTGTGTGTTAGCACATTCATTACCAGACGGAGAGAGGCCAATTGTATTTGCATCAAGAACATTAGGAAAGGCAGAGAAGAACTATAGTCAATTTGACCAAGAGGCTCTAGCAATTGTATTCGCTGTAAAGAAATTTCATAAATTTGAGGCAGGACGTCCATTTACCATCCTGACTGATCAAAAACCCTTACTGGGCATTTTCAACAGGAATCACGCAGCGCCATCGACACTGGGACCAAGGCTGCAACGCTGGGTACTACTGGTGGTGGACTATACTTACCAAATCCATTATCGACCCGGTAAGAATCATGCTAATGCTGATGCCTTCAGTTGACTCCCAGTTTCAGGATCAGGACCATTTTGTATGCCAGAACCTCCAGGAGTGTTTCTCATCACAGAGCCATGCGTAGGCAACATCCTTATAGCGCAGCTGGTAGCTGAGGAGGCGGAGGCTGACCCCATTCTACAAGACCTCAAGAACTGCTTGCAGTCGGGTAACCAGCTACAAGGTGGACCATAGGAGCACGCTAGTAACAAAATTGGAACATTATCTCTTGCAGCCGGGTGTATCCTGATAGTTGAAAGGGTCGTCATCCCACCCTCCTTGAAAGCCAAGGCCCTACAAGTTTAGCACGCGGGTTACGCCAGCCAAGGTGTAGTACATATGAAAAGGCTAGCTAGAATTCTCATGTGGTGGCCACAGCTACTTACTGCCCACAGTCAAATGGTAGAGCTGAGAGATGTGTACGATCTATTAAAGATTATCTTCGCAGGGCAGGTGCTGAGAACTTCAGTGTGAGAACTTGATGGGTCGGAGGTTGCGCACAACTCTCAGTTTAGTAAAGCCGGTTGTTAAATACATAACAACAGAAAGGCCATTGTATATCCAGAATCAGCCAGTTAGGACCAGAGTCAGCAAGCCAGCGCCCAAACCACCACCCAGTACTTGGAGCCCGGCGTGGATTGTTAGGAATGTAGGAAATAAAATGGCAGAGGTCGAGGATCAGAATCAGCAGAGGAGATATAGGAATTTCAGAGACACTCGACCCAGAGTTTAAAAAGAGAGTGATTGCCAGTGAACTGTTGCTCATCCCATTCCTACATTGTTACAGACCACGCAGGAGGCAACAGCTTTTCTGGAAGAACCAATCCAACCAGTTCCGCAACTACTCCCAGATAGGGTGGTCACAAATAAGGCTTTTGTGAAAGTGTTGAAGTGCTTGTTGGCCAAGGGCTGTAATTTGGTGAGGACAACTCTCAGAAAAAAAAAACATTAAAATCGGACAACATTTGACCCTGCTCTGCAAACTCAAGTGTGAGACAGTTTGACAGTTTAAACTGTCAGCCCACTGTGTCTCACACTTCCTAAAACTATTTTCTCTCCTTTAAAGAACTAGCTATATGTACGCCAGACCACGTCTCGCGTCCAGGCTTCGCGATATCTCACGAAACACTGTTACGCTGCGACGCGCCTGGCGCACATATAGCTAGGCCAGCGGCGCTGACACCCAAAACGAGTGAGTAGGAGTGTGTACACATTTTTTTGATATAGGCTAAAGCCTTTTTGGCTGAGCGATTTGCGGAGCCCATTACTCCACTGACTAGAAAAGTTTCATTCTATTTGTTTGTTTGTCTGTCTGTCTGTTTGTCTGTCCGCACGATAACTCGAGAAAGAATTGAGAGAGCGATCTGGGAATTTCAGGGTCGTTTTGTATCATAAAAAGACAGATCGAGTTCGACGATGAGCATCCTAGCTCAAAAATTGACTTTAAAAAAAAATACAAAACCACAGGTCGCAATATACAAGGTAGAGGTACGCCAGACCACGTCTCGCGTAACAGGCTTCGCGATATCTCACGAAACACTGTTACTCTGCGACGCGCCTGGCATACATATACCTTGGCCTGCGGCGCTGACACCCGAGTCGGGTAGAGCATAAATGTACTCAAAGATTCGGGCCTCCGGTCCGTCAACCCCGCCACTTAGACTAAGCATGCATGGTTGTACATTTTTAGACAGCGGAGTCGTCTTCTACGATCGCTTTGCCCCGATTGTCAATTGTTTAACATGGCCCTTTTATATGAAAATAGAATCGGCACCAAAGATTTTCTTCATGTTTTTTATTAAATTAGAAAATTCAATTTCACGCTGCCCCCCAAAGTTTAATCAAAAACTTAATTTTCAGTTTTTTGCAAATTTAAATTTAAATCTCTGTTTCTATGGTGATACTCGGCTCGTCACGAGAGAGATGAAGATAGTTTTGCATGTAACAGGTAGGCCGAGCCGAGCCAATCCAGAGGAAAGAAGACACCTCTAAAGTCTGCGTTCAAACAATCCCTTCCTTTGCTACAATGCACAGAACTAGGGTAACACTACTTTTTTTCAAACGCCACCACCTTACCGCCTTCTCATAATATTCCTATTTTCACCACTAATTCTAAATAAAACAAGCAAATCATCAACAACATTTTAGCCGGGTTTTCCGAAGGAGCACACTTCCTTTACTATAATAAGGAAACAGACACAGATGGCAATAATCATATTCGAACGCCACCACCTTACCGCCTTGTTATAAAGGCATTCATTTCAAACGTACACGAAAGGGAAGACCATCGACGCCATTTTCAATAAACTTGAAGTCAAATTTATTGGTGTTATCTAATACTTCCTGATTTCAACCACATAAAGATACAACTAAAATATGGGGTGGACTAATTGTGGTGTACCTGGTTGCACAAGTAAACCAGATACAGGTATAGTATTCAAATATTGGCCCCAACACCATATCCTTTCTGGGCAATGGCAGGAATATTTGCCACAAATTATTCCAAAGCCACACCGATGAGTATTCTTTCTGCGCAATGGCATGGATATTTACCAGAAATTATTCCAAAACCAAACCGCACTGCTGTCTGTGAGCTCATTAAATTTACTACTAACAACTATTTTTGTTCTATTATATTTTAACTTCTTTTAGGAATAATAAAAAATACTAACGCTAACGCGTTAACAGCCTTCTTTATGGTAATTTACAGTTGGAATAGTCAAAATATTCTATTCAATATCAGATGTTGTCATATTAGGAAATAAAATTATTAGTAGTGTATAACCAACATAGCATAGTTTTATTTTAAAATCTCCTGAGAGCAGCACCCCCAGCCGCTAAAAGCGATAGGTTGGCAGCATTGTTAGCCGCCACGCCTTCTTTTAAATGCGATTTGGAAGTCAGAAGTACAGTCTTCGCTAACAATGCCTATCGTCAACTGGTGCTCACCGGTCGCGTTCAAAGCAGCGTTTATGCTGCACCATTTTACACAGTGGCGACTTGTTTTTATTCAAACGCGACCACTGAGAGCAGGGAGTGTCGACGCCAGGCTCATATAAATTTTGGATAGGGTTGTACAAAGCAACAGGCGATCGTTTCTGTTGGTCAAATTTTCCCGCGGAAACTTGTGATTGGCTGAAATTTCCCTGGCTCGACTCTGCCTGCTGGTCAGCTCGTCATTTCCATGGAAACTCGTGGTAGTAAAATGCTTTTCATGTTTCATAGAACGACAAGATAGGCAACCAGCACGCACGAATGTCGGAGGAAACAAGCATTGCCTAACCAACAGGCGGTTAAACTGCTTTTCACTTTGAAAATGTTTCATTTAAAAAATAATAG
>NW_026267290.1:249682-256644 GCF_000697945.3 Frankliniella occidentalis | reverse complement strand
GTTTTCGATTTTTTAAAAATCCAATTTTTGAGCTAGAATGCTCATCTTCGAACTCGATCTGTCTTTTTATGGTACAAAACTACCCTGAAAATCCCAGGTCGCTCACTCAATTCGTTCTCGAGTTATCGTGCGGACAGACGGACACACAGACAGACGTACAGACAGACAGACAGAAAATGTTTTTTCCGGCCAGACGGAGTAATAGGCTTCGCTAATCGCTCAGCCAATTATTTTTTTCAAATATTTTTTTATGGGCCCCCAAGGGGTAAGTCGTAAAAGTAGAATCTTTCGGGCGAAAATTTCGTCCGTTTTGCTCTATCTTGTACCGTTTCGGCGCTATGGGTCATTTTTTGTCGAAAACAACGTGAAAAAGACAAAATGGTATTTCGTTAAAAAGGCTTTATGTCACAGAATTGTAAAGGGAGTGATACTTAAACCACATATTACGGGTCGAACCACACCCTCTTTTGGGGTTAAGGGTCCCAAGATTATCTAGTAGCACTAAAACGTTGATTTTTACATAACAACCTGTCAAAATTTGAACTTTCAATAAAAACCGTTACCGAACAGCAGAAGTTTCATGTCCCTGATTTTAGAGTGAGACCCCGACAAATGGTTCGAATATGTCAAATTTTGGGCCCGAAAGGCCCTGTTCCCCTATACCCTCCCATTTGCTCGTCTCGGGTATCAGCGCCGCAGGCCTAGCTATATGTGCGCCAGGCGCGTCGCACCTATTGAACTGCGACCGTTTTAAGCGAATAACTGCTTGCCCACGGCAACATAACCAGACCACGTCTCGCGTAACAGGCTTCGCGATATCTCACGAAACACTGTTACGCTGCGACGCGCCAGGCGCACATATAGCTAGGCTTGCGGCGCTGACACCCGAGACGAGTTAGTGGGAGGGTATTCGGCAAAAGGGCCTTCCGGCTCTAAAATTGGACATACTCACAGCATTTTTCGGGGAATTTTCACTCTAAAGTTAGAGAAATTAAACTTCTACTGTTCGATTCAAAGTTCGAATTTTGATAGATTGTTATGTAAAAATTAACGTTTTAGTGATAGTAGGTAATCTAGGGACCCTTGAGCCTAAAGAAGGGTGTGGTTCGACGTCAACTGTGTGGTTTTAGTATTACTTGATGCAAAATGATTAAATAAAAGGCTTTGTTTACGACTTAATAGACCATTTTTAGTCGTTTTCACCTTATTTTTGTCAAGAAATGCCCTCTAGCACCCAAGTGGTACAAGATGGAGCAAAACGGACGAAATTTTTGTCCAAAGGGATCTACTTTCACGAATTACGCCTTAGGGACCCATAAAAAAATATTTGAAAAAAAATATTTTGCGTCCTGTGGTTTTTGATTTTTTTAGAAGTCAATTTTTGAGCTAGAATGCTTATCTTCGAACTCGATCTGTCTTTTTAGCCCGCCCTTCTGCTTTGAAAAAGCTATCCAGCGGGCTTATCCAAACGACCTCGTGTGTGTCTGCCTGTGTGTCCCTGAAATCCTCCCGAAATCATTTGAAATCCACCTGCAATCATGAAATCATGCGTAATCTGCCAGCAAATTTTAGTCTGAAATCCTTAGAAGGTCATGTAAAAACCGCCGGAATCACGTAAAATCCGCCGAAATGTTGTGAAATCCGCCGATATCCGGTAAAATCCGCTGAAATCATCTGTAATCCTACCTATCAGACATAATCTGCCGGCAGGTTTTAGCGTGAAATCTTCTATAGTAATATGCGAAATCCGTGAAATTATGTGAAATCACCGAGGGGGCCGCAACTCCCTAAAAATGTGTACACCGATTGCCAATCAAATGACTGGTGGTGACTGGAGGTGATTGGTCAGGGATTATATGATTGGGCAAATGACTGGTTGACTGGAGAGATTGGAACATGATTGGTTGACTGGAAATTGACTGAATTGTGACTGGGTGACTGGAAAATGACTGGATGACTGTAGGATTGGTGAAATTGCCACACACCGGAGTAAGATGAGTTGCCTGTTACTCGCTCACATACCATTCTCAAAACTGCCACTGGTACTTTAAGTCCAATTTACACTTGTTCTTATGGACAAACGCTCTATTATCACGTATTTTATACTCTCTGAATAAGTAAAGAACACTGAAAACTTTGAATTTCTATATGAAGCGTCTCCAGCTTGAATTAAAAGGCTCTACCCGACTCCCTTTGATTTTGACCAAAATATTGTTGTTTGATTGGCATTGGTCCAAAACTACCCCTACTTTTTAATTAATTTTTCTGATGAATTTTGGAAGCGTTATAAAAATTGTTCATTTTGAACCATTTGGAACGGTTTTCCAAACTTTCTCTCAAGAAGCTCTCTTAAGTTGCATGGGAGATGGTTCTTGGGGTTGGTATAAAGGAAACTAAGAGAACGAATTATATTAAACCCCAATGACGCCACTTCGTTCAATTCCAATCTACTACGCAATGGAGCTTTTTAAAGAAAAATGTATAAAATTCAGTTTAGAGGCCTTCGACATGTTGCAAAATTCCCTTCTGGTTCTTAAAATTCAGTTTGAGTTAAACATCAAAACATATCAAGAAGCTGGGGCAGATATTTTTGATATGAGGAAAGCGAGCCTAATACCGAATTCCAGAAAGCACTTTTTTCGGCCAATCACCAAATTAGGTTATATCAGTAAAAACCTGTGTGATGATAACTTGATTTAGTTTCCGTTCTTCACCTTTCTCTCCTCAACTTTTTAGTTCGGAGAAAGAAGGGTGAGAACACAAACTCCATAATATTTAAGGAAGTTACGGAGATGAAAACTGATGACCTTCACCTAAAATAATTTATGTTCTTGTCATTATTATGAAAAAGTATACTCTGCCCTTATGAAAATATATCATTCCGAAACTAGCCCGAAGATCGGGCAGCTCGCGGAACAGTCCGGACGTATCGGACTACTCCGAAAGTACGCCGAAAAAGATAGAAATCAGAAAGATTCTGGAACTGTCCGAAGCGCGCGACCGGGTATCTTTCGGAACAGTCCGAGATGCGGGCAGTACACGAAAAAAGCGAGACAACCAGGATTCGTTCCCTTACCCCGAGGGCTTATGATCCTCTGACCGACGCTCTTTCCAACTGAGCTACGGTGACGGCTGAGAGGAGATGCCTCAGGAAGGCCTCTTCAACAAGATGCATTCTCTCTCGAAACCATAGCGCTCTACACGACGAACCATTCGGCGCATCGTGATGCGATTTTCGGGAAAGGCTTTAACATAGCAGTGCGTTTCTGTTCAGCATATGAGTTTGCACGATCTTCACAAAAAAATAATCAGTTATGATACACTTAAAGCTTCTAAAAAAATATTCACAGTGTGAATCTATGTAAACCTGTTATGCTTGCGCGTTTTTAAATTTACCAACATGTAGAAGTTGCTGTATACTGGTGTATAAAAAATGCGTAAGAGTAATAGATTTACAGAAATGTATAATCTGTAGGGCTTGTCCACGTAACGGTCAACCCGGAGAGTCCAACTCAAAATTCAAATTTTCACTCCGTGCAAAATCCTAGTCTGTACTACATGAACCATAGTTTCTTATTCCGGCGATAGTTTCGAAATATTGGTGCTACTCGAGTTACCACAGTCACGAAAAGTCAAACATTCTAAAAGTTGCCAAAGTAGCTAGATGAGAAAGCGGTTTTCAGATGCTAAAATTAGGTAGAGAACGAATTTTTTTTACCGGATTTTTTGCTGTGTCTTTTATGGATGACCCTTCTAGTGCCCCATTATCGCTTCACAACTGAACCTGCCCCGATTTTTCTGCCCGAAAATGTCAAACGAAAATATATTAAAAGCAAATGTCAGTCCGTAACGAAAAACATGTGTTTACTTGTTTTGAGCGAACGCAACGAAACCCTGAGCAAATTCCTTTCAGATCCTACGTTAGTACATCGTTACAAACAAAAAATGACTCGAAACCTTTTTTGCCTTACCGATAGTTTAGGAGCTACACGGCGTTACGGACTGACATTTTTAGTAGAACTTGCTTCGTTACGGACTGACCATCAACAATGTTACGGACTGACCACCTACGAATCGGGACTACGCGCGTCCGGCGAGGGCTGCTGGTGGCAGCACAGGTACGATTCGCTTCCTCTCATGCGCGTCACAACAGTTCCGATAACCACTGCGCTGAGACATTGTAAACAATGGCGAAGACAGCGGCAGAAAGCGTTCGGGAGTACAGAGAGCGGAAGAGGGTTAGAGGTGACTATCAGGAATTGTTAGAAAAAGACAGGGCGAGGAAAGAAGTCGAACGGGCAAAACAACGGAAGACGGCACGTGGTCAAGCGTCTCTGCGGTCCCAAAACTAGCGTACAAAAGGGCACAGCGTTTGGGAGCAAAGGTAATGTTTCATTCCCATCGATTTTAAACCAATTACTACCATTCAGTCGTTTTCACGCGTATGCTCACACTGGTGTCTGGTAGGCGAGGGGCAGGGAGGCAGTGGTGCCCCCCCCCCCTCCCCCCGCTGTTCAAAATAATTTAGTACCCTATTTTGTACATCAAATATTTTAATATTCTAGGTTTTTTAAAAGTGATATGTTATGTTTTGTTATTTTCTGACTTGAAATGAATCTATAGACCTTCTGAGCCGCTTGAAGCGCATGAGCTGGCAACGCCCCGATTTCTTTTAAAATCAGACGCAATTCAAAAAGAACGAAAATCACTTGCAGCTTGATTTTGTTATGCTGAATCTGGAAATGTAATCACTTTTGTCATTCAAAGATTTATTTCGTCGTATATTCAATTATAAGTGGCTTAGCCCGGGGCAACGGCTTGCGGGCCAGGCATAGCCACTTATAATCGAATATACTCCGAAATACATTGTCAAATAACAGAAGTGGTTACATTTTCGGATTAAGCGTAGCAAAGTCTAGCTGCAAGTGTCTCTCTTTTTTTGAATTGCGTCTGATTTGAAGAGAAATCTGGGCGTTGCCAGCTCATGCGCTCCAAGTGGCTCAGAAGGTCTATTATTTTTCTATGTAACCTATCCCGTTTGGAAGGGTCGGCATGCAAACCTTAGAGATTTGGGAATGGCAGTTCGAAGCTAGTTAAACTGCAGTTTATTATTAGTTTTCATCATTTTCCGCCTTTGTTCCCAAATTTCTGCACTTGAACTGTAGTTTAACTGCATAAAATTATTGTAAAACTATAGTTCAACTACGATTTTAGCCATAGTACTGAGTACAGATCGTTCCAAGCGGGATATGAACTCGAAATATATAGTTCTTCCAATCCAAAATCGCTAGTGTCAGTCCGTAACGTTTTCCTGTCAGTCCGTAACAACGCACTTTCCCGGGCACAAGTATGGAACGGAATGAGATAAAAACAAACGAGTTGATGCACTAGATACATGGCTCTGAGGTCTAGTTTACGTAATTTTGGACGTTCTGATATCTTTTGTAATTTTAGAGCAATCCGGTCAAATGTACGTGTCGGAAAAACACAAGTTTACTTTTGGTCAGTCCGTAACGCTCACTTTGGGGCCTAACTGCGTGGCCATTTTTTCAGATACAAAAGATGCGGATACGTCTCTAGAAAGGTACTTTTTCTTGCTGTCAGATGCAATTGGGGCGAACTCCAAATGTCGTCGCGTCTTCGGTCTAGGCGCGATTTAATACAAAACAGCGCTCCCAAACGTCAGTCCGTAACGCGTGGACAAGCCCTGTAAACATAAAAGGCTACTTCATATATCAGAGGTTCAATATAACGTTAAAATATTGAAGACTGTAAGGATAGAACAGTCCGAAAACTGACCGTGAACGTTACAAGCACAATCCTCGGACTGTCACCGGACTGTCCGGTGACGCCGGGCTTATTTCGGACTGTCCAGGTTCTTCGGTCTTATTTCGGACATGTCTGGTTCGGACTCGGATCACAGACGGACTGTCCTGGACCACATTCTGTACTGTCCGAGGCATTCGGACTGATATTGGAACCGTCCAGGGCGAGTTTCGGAATGATTTATTTCTATAAGGGTGCGGTTCATTTTATCCTCCAATTAATTTGAATTGCTATGAGATTTACTTTTCCTTGGGGACTTTATATCAAGAGTAGCTACAAATTAGTACTTCTCTGTCTTTCAAGTTATGACAAAAATAGCCGACTACATGACGATTGGGGATTGGGTGACTGGATGACTGGATAGTGACTGGAAAATGACTGGATTGGAATCTGTACACCGATTGGTGGAAGTTGCGGCCCCCTCGGAAATCACGCAATCTTTGCAATCATGTGTACAGCTAAAGAGAGAGTGGTGGCCCCCTCGCTAGAAGGAGATGTGCTAGAGACTTGAAATTTTCAGGGTATCTTAAGGTCCACTCCTAGAAAACGAAACGCCTACGGCAAATCCTGGCAACCACCCCTAAGGGTGTGAATGACGGTATCCAAGGTTCAAAAATTCTCCAAATAAGTTTTTTTTTTAAGTTCTCCTAAGGGGTAACTCGTCAAAGTAGAGCCCTTTGGGCGAAAATTTCGTCCGTTTCGCTCTATCTCTAACTGTTTAGGCGCTAGACGGTCTTTTTTGACGAAAATAAGCTAAAAATTGCCATAGTGAACAATAAGTTGTAGACAAAGGCCTTAAAACCGCAAAATAGGAAAGAAACTCTCCCCCCACCCCAAAAATCTTTTTCTAAGCAGAAGAGTGGGTTGTAGTCGCGGTGCTTTACCGTTACATCCCTTCTCGAGTCTTTGAGGCAAACTCAAAGATGACGGGTTTAAGCGGGCCTTCGGCCCGCTACATCATTCGATCATGTTCTTCAGCAAATCGTATGACAGAAATGGTCGGGCCGCAGGCCCGACCATCGCCGCCGGCAGGCCAAGCAGGCCCGGCCCCTGCCGAACGGAGTTGCTGGCGGAGCGAAGCGGAGCTGGCAACTTCGTTTGGCGGAAGGGCGGGCCTGCTTGTTATGATACAAAAC
>NW_026267290.1:245679-248271 GCF_000697945.3 Frankliniella occidentalis | reverse complement strand
CGCCTCTATGCCCCCCCAAAAAAAAAAAAAAAAATCGGTAAAATATACATTTTGCCTTCTGTGGGTTTTTGATTTTTTTAAAAGTCAATTTTTGAACTAGAATGCTCATCTTCAAACTCGATGTGTCTTTTTATGATACAGAACGACCCTAAAATTCCCAGATCGCTCTATCAATTCTTTTTCGAGTTATCATGCGGACAGACATACAGACAAACAAACAAACAGAATGAAACTTTTCCGGTCAGTTGAGTTATGGGCTTCGCTAATCGCTCAGCCAATTAAATGTATTGTTGGCATTGTTGCTCTAAACTCCATCATACATATACTCGTTTGAACCGGAATTTTGTGACAAAAGTGATGGTGTTCTAAAAAAAAAAATTACTTTTTAAGGAGAGAAAATAGTTTTAGAAAGTGTGAGACACAGTAGGCTGACAGACCTCCCACCTGAACCGCGTTATTGTTTTTAGAAATATACGAGATTGGAAACACTTTGTAATCGCGGCACCGTATTGGGCATAGTGCAACGTCTTGGTGCAGCATTCCTAGGACAGATTTCGCAGCTCTCAACTAATTCGGCTGGCGTTGAACTTATTTCAAATATGAGACCAGCGTCTCAGTCTGTACACAGCAAACATTTCTCCGTGAAGTCTCCGGTTGATTTCGGAAAAGCACTACCCAGTTCACTTTTCCTTGCTCATATTTTTAGGATATGTAGGAACTTAGAAGGAAAGAACGCGTATCTGAGGCAATTTTGAAGGCAAATCAGTTAAAAAAACAAATCTGAGGACGGCCCAGCTTTATTTCTACCGGCACGGCTCACAAACCATCAAAAATGCGAGATTAATAAAACACGAAACTTCGCCAAGTTGTGCTCTGCGCATGCGCCAGAGAGAACCGGAATTTTTTCCGGAAAAAAACTGGGAACTTTGAACTTTCCGGGAAAATGTTCGTTGTGTACCGCATTCCGAGTAGGGTCTGAAGTAGAACTGTGTCCACGCACTATCGTCCGGCACCAAAGCATTCTTGGGGCTTGCTTACAATCCAAGGAGGACACCTGTAATTAGTTGAGATTGGGACCTGGCGGGGAATCGGCTCAAGGCTGTGCCCGGCTCGGCTCAACAAAGCGTGGCAACGCGTTGCGTAGCTAACGTGGCTTGGCTGTGACTTCGCCTTACTGTTTTGTAATTTACCAGTACCAAAATGTGTCGTAAGTGTAGTACAACCTTCCACTCCTAATCGTTATTCGAACTGTTCGACATTTTCCATAAAACAATTTCTTGTACCCGGCGTGTCTTTGAAGTGTACAAGAAAACTGCCTTCCGCTGTAATTTCCAGCCAACACCTACCTTGACACAACGGCAATGGGCGTGGACCCCGCCGTCCTCCTGGGAGGCCTCGGCTGCCCCCCTGACAGCGGCATGCAGGGGCCTGTCACTCAGGCCGCTGGCCTCCAGGTCAGTGCGGGGGTCAGTGACGAGCGCGCGGACAACGCGGTAGTGGCCGTGGAAGCAGGCGAGGTCAAGCGGGCTGTGCTTGGGGCCATCACTGGCGGCCGTGCGGTTGGGGTCCGCGCCGCCCTTGAGAAGCGCCTTGGCCACGTCGTGCAGACCCTCCTACAACGGGACGGAAGAGAACGATGATGCAGGGCACTTTACGTATCGCGTAACGTAACGTCCAAAACCGGTTAGTAATGAGTCGAAATCAGGACGTTAATGATGTGTTTTCTGCTGCGTCAGAATAACACCGGTGCACCGCCTTCTTTTCACGAAATCTGAAAAGGACTGGACAAGTAAGCATCTTACCAATAGAAAATATTATGCTGTTTGGTCTATTTGTATGCACATTTGTCCCTGATCAGATTCAAATTTGCATCTGCTGGAGATGTGCACAAAAACTCATCATTCTACATGGACAGTATTCAGATTTAGTGTTAAAGGTGTGCGAATCATCCTTTTTCAGAGTCGAATCGAACCTGAATTTTTTCCCCTCGAATCGAACCTTAAAATTTTACCCCGGATCGAATCGAATCATTTCCTAACGTTCTAGGAGATGCCATAAACCATTAAAAATGGGCAGTCAATCAGTGTTGGGCTCAGATTCTTTCTAAAACGAATAATTTGGCAAACCATCCTCTTGTCTAGTGAAAAACCTTTCCTCTACTATATCAGGGTTCATACCTAGAGGTGTGCGAACTGAGGTTTTTCAAAGTCGAATCGAATCGAATCGAATCTTCTTTAAAATAACTCGAATCGAATCGAATCGAATCGAAGCTGTTTGATTCGAATTCGACTCGAATCGAATCGGCAGTTTTAGTATTTATGAAACGTTTAGAGTGTTTATGTATATGGATTAAGTCTAAAACGGTTAATAAATCAGGTTTAATTTTCCTCTTTCAAATTCTAATGCCTTTTGAACAGTCTCAGGTGGAATTGGAGGAGGAAAATATGTTTTATACAAATAAACTGCCAGAATACTGCCGCGCCGGTTCGATTTCGAACTCGACACTTAAACTTCCTCGAATCGATTCGCATTCGAATCACTTCAATTCGTAATCGAATCGAATCGAATCTACCCAGATTCGATTCGATTCGA
>NW_026267290.1:240987-245219 GCF_000697945.3 Frankliniella occidentalis | reverse complement strand
CCCCCCCCCCCCCCCTCTTTGAGACACACTCAATCGGATAGACGAAAAAAAGTAAGTGAAGGCGGGCCGCCAGTGGGAGGCGAAGCACTGACTGCTGGACTAGAAATGCGGCTCGCTCTCCTCTGGGCCAGAGTGGGACGACACTGGTCGATGTGTCACTCGACGTACTGGTTCCGCACAGAAAGAGGCTATTCAGATATGATGGAGACATCTTTAAGACATGCTTGGTCCGTCCTGCGCCTCACTCTGGCACTGTGCTAAGTATGCGATGGATCAGGCATGTCTTAAAGATGTCTGCATCATATCTGGCTAGCCTCTTTCTGGGCGGGACCAGTACGTCAAGTGACACACCCACCTGCGTCCCCCCACTCTGGTCCAGTGGAGAGCGATCCGGACTTATAGTCAGTGGTTCGGTGGTTCGCCTCCCGCTCTTTCACTTTTTTCATCTATCCGATTCAACGAGACTTAAAGATGTCTTCAGCAGCGCGTCTTGGCTTTCTGGCCCGCGTTTCTCTGCATCATCTACACTATGGATCACAGTTGTGTCGAAAATCTTTCTCCTCGAAGAAAAGTCTGCAGCCGTATGCGTGTTAGTGGCTCCATTCACTGCAAATTCTACAGTCAGATATCTTTGTCTCGGGAGAGCGAGATCAGTGACATAAAAAATTTGTCGCTCTCCTGAGAGCACACTCTCCTCAGTACCCTTTTACTGGTCTGTTATTTTATTGTCCATTATTAAGGTGCAAATTACTCACTCGCTAGATTATAATCTGCATCCGGATGAGATGTGCACAAAAACGCGTCTTTCTACGTACAATAATGAGAATAAAAGTCCTTTCAAATTTATTGTGCTCGGACTTGTTTGTCCGAAATCGAAAAAAACAAACTAGTTTTGGAACTATTATGGGCAATTCCAGATCGCAACAACGGCAAAAAAAATCCGTCATTTTCTTAGTTTTTTGGCTAAACTACTTCAGTTCGAATAAAACCAGACGTGTCTACTGATTCAGCACGTTTTTCTGCTTCAGAAATCACGTGTAGCAGATCTACAACTGTACAGGTTAAATTTAAAGGTCATCGCGTTTATAGCAAATTCGAGTTCCGTTTTGAGTCCGTGCGTAACGACACTGTAATCAACATATTGCAGACGATTGGCTTATCCGGGGGCCGCAAAATTGGTACCATTGGTAACATTGAGCGTTCATTCGTGTGCCTCGCCAAAGTCTGGCACCATTCATTCGCCCGCAGCAGCCCTCGAATTGTGAGTTTTAGGACCGTTACGCACGGACAGTCTCTCTGGAATTGCCCTTATGGACCCGTTCATCATGCAAACTGCTACTATGGCAGAGAAACAGTTTTTAGTATTATTTCCAGAAAGTCAGACTTAAAGTAACAAGAATTAATCAAACATTGCAGCTTTACGGTTTTATTTGGGCATAAACGATAACTTGGATTTTGGTTTCCGTTGTTCACACGATGGGCACATAAGCCCGTAGTGGCTGAGCGTTCGTCGTTAGTGTGCTAAAATGCTCAGATGTAAAGTTCCGTCATGCGGAGCGAGGATTATGAGGCTCCGACCACAGTTCTGACCTTGCTGGCGAGCTGCAGCAGCGTGTGGCTACCATCATCGGCATCCAGGAGTCCTGCATGCTGGAGGAAGTGCTGCTGATGTAGGGCCGCGAGAAACCGCTCGCTCTCGCGGCTGTACAGGTAGAAGAACAAACTGTCGGCTGACAATTTGTCTTGGGCTGCGTACGGTGTAAACGACGTGTATTATATTATTATTTTTTTCCGATCAAGGCTTAACACTAGAACCGCGGCAGGGGTCATTTTGACCCTTTTCGATTTTCAGTTTATAATTTCTATATTTATTTTTTTCTTGCCGAGTTGAAAATTTTTGACATCGTGTAAAACGATGACAAATATATTGACACGAAATCCTGAAGCTGTACGACTATTTTTGTGGAAGTTGTGAAATGATAATATACCTAAAACCGCGGCAGGGGTCATATTGACCCTTTCTGAAAATTAGAAAACGTCCGTAATTTTGCTATTTCTCATTGTACTAAAATGCTGATCATCACTCAATCAGAAATGTGAGATCTGGTCCTTGTTTCCGGATTGCCGTTTGTAATTTTGCGAAATAAAACCGAATGAGAGGACCACAACATGAGTAGGACTGTCACAGGTATCTGTTGCTCTCGTAGTCGATCTGTTGCTACAGTACACCCACCCCCCCGATGGCTCTCCACACCAGTCGGATGTGACGAAGTTGTCACGAAGACCTCAAAGGAGGAGGGGCCAAAAAAAGGCCATAAAACGTATCACGCATTTCCTTCACGGCCCCTTACTCGGGGGGCTGCTTTAGTATTACTCGAACGTGCTCGGCAGTTGCTTGGTGCCCTTGGTGCTGATGCGGGCCATGCCAAAACCTCACAACCGTTTGCTCGGAAATGTTTCATTGGGGGTAGAAATAATCTGACGTAGCTTGTCTTTGCAGAATACTAGCTCTATGTACGCCAGACCACGTCTCGCGTAACAGGCTTCGTGATATCTCACGAAACACTGTTACGCTGCGACGCGCCTGGCACACATACAGCTACGCCTGCGGCGCTGACACCCGAGACGAGTTAAGGAGAGAGTATAGGGGAACAGGGCCTTCCGGGTCCAAAATTTGACATACTCGAACCATTTGTCGAGGTCTTATTTCTCTAAAGTTAGGGACATGAAACTTCTGATGTTCGGTAACGGTTTTCATTAAAAAATTGAATATTGTCAGATTTATGTAAAAATCAACGTTTTAGTGATAGTAGATAATCTAGGGACCCTTAAGCCCAAAAGAGGGTGTGGCTCGACCAGTAACGTGTAGTCTAAGTATTACTCCCTTTACAATTCAGTGACATGAAGCCTTTTTTACGATTTAATAGACCATTTTGTCTTTTTCACGTTGTTTATTTCGCCAAGAAGTGCCCCATAGCGTCGAAACGGTACAATATAGAGCAAAACGGACAAAATTTTCGTCCGTAGCCTTCTATTTTCACTAGTTATCCATTAGGAGACCATTAAAAAATATTTGAAAAATAATATTTTGTTGGGGTAGGTTATTGGTTTTTTAAAAAGTCAATTTTCGAGCTAGAGTGCTCATCTTCGAACTTGATCTGTCTTTTTATGATACAAAACGACCCTGAAAATCCGAGGTCGCTATCTTAACACTGATAAACCAAGTGTTCAACTGCTCAACACTTGTAAGTGTGCAACCGCAAGTTCAATACTTTGCAAGTGTTCAATTCAGTAGTAGTACACTTGCAAGTGTCCAACTCGGAATTAGTGCACTTGTAAGTGTGGAACTCCTCTGTTGAAACACTTCCCTCACAGTAAGCGCCCGATCTAGAGAAGTGTACAACAGGAGAGTTAAACACTTACAAGTGCACAAATACCGAGTTTAACACTAGCAAGTGTACTACTTCTGAATTGAACACTTGAAAGTATTCAACTTTCAGTTGCACACCTACAAGTGTTGAGCAGTTGAACACTTGGTTTATCAGTGAATTTTTTCTCGAGTTATCGTGCGTACAGACGGACAAACAAACTGACAGAATGAAACGTTTCCGGTCAGTGGAGTTATGGGCTTCGCTAATCGCTCAGCCAATAACATTTGGAAGAGACCTTACCGTGCGTGCCCGCCTGGAGTGGCGGCAGATGTCTTGCCAGCTGTGGGTGCTTGTCCCTGATGACTTCCCGCGCCGTGCGGCCATCAATGTCACTGCCGGCGTCCACAACCAAGCGGCTGCCCCCCTCGGCCAGCAGGAGGCTCAACATGGCGGCGGGGGCGTCACCCTTGGCCGCCATGTGCACAGCCGTCAGGCCCCTGCGCCCGTGCGCCTTGTTGACGTCAATGCACGGGTGGCGCATTAGCAGCTGCACGCACCTGCAAGTCAGGTGCGTTGGGACAGGTTATGCTCTCAATGCCACCCAGGGGAGAGTCAATTTTCGTACCTAGGTTAGATGTGTCTTTGAGCGCGTCTATCATCAGATACAAATTTGTCTGTGCAAATTGTAATCAGGGAACAAATGGACGTATGCCTGCAGAGTTTGCGTATCTGTTAAGAGGCTCGGTACATTGGTGGTTCTGCGCTTGGCCTGGCCAGGGGTATGCAACGGCCGGGTGAGCGGCTGAGGCGATGCTCGGCCCGGCCGCAGGAATACGGACCAGATACGATGACTGAATACCG
>NW_026267290.1:233257-236017 GCF_000697945.3 Frankliniella occidentalis | reverse complement strand
GACAGACACACAGACACACAGACAGACAGACACGAGGTCGTTTGCATAAGCCCGCTGGATAGCTTTTTCAAAGCAGAAGGGCGGGCTAAAAAAAAAAAGCAAATAAAGTTTGAATCCTATTTTTTCTATACAACAATGTTAAACCTCATTCTCTGTCTGTCTAGGGCTGCCTGACGTCTTCCTAAATTATGAGCTAAGCATATGATGTTCCTGTATCTTGCACCATCTAGTTCAGGTCTTGGGGCTATCTGCCTCCTCCGAATTCTTCTGTTGTGAGGAATTATGTCATTTTCGTCTAAGCAGATATTGTGCAGTACACAGCATGCAGCAATTACCTTCACCGCTTTCCTGAATTTCACCTCCAGTGCTCTGTGAAAAAAAACCCTCCATCTAGCCTGCAGTAAACCGAAGGACCTCTCCACTACAGCCCTAGCCTTGCTTAGATGGTAATTAAAACTTTTCTGATCATCTGTCAAATTAACATTTCGGTATGGCGTTATTATTGTGATGGGGTTCCTCAGACACATATACCCTCCATCACCAATTATAAAGTACCCCCGTGGTGGGTACATGGCCTCCCGAAATAAACCACTGTGTCAGAGCACTCTCTGGTCATGACAGCTGCCAGGAAACCCTACAAAGATATCGAGGAAGCGGCCTCTATGATCCACTAGACCCTGCAAATTGATCGAGTAGTAGAGCTTTCTGTTGATGTACTCCTGGCTTCTTTCAGCATCATCAACAATAAAGTAAACCTGGCAGCCGTCAATAGCTCCAACACACTGGGAAAATGCAGGTGAATCTGCCATTATGGCGAACTGTTCACCAACTTGATGAGGGTTTGCAGGTACCTTAATGACTTGCTTTGCTATAGAAATTATTCTATCTAAAACTAGATTTACTAGATCAAAAGCAGTCTCGCGGGCAATGCCAAAAGTATTGCCACAAATCCTGTAGGACATTCCCGCTGCTAGCCAATACAATGTGACTATCACCTGTGGTTCAAAAAGACTGGATTAAACAAAGTAAGGATAGTGGCAAGTAATTTACACATTTGTGAATACCATGTAGACTTTGCAGAGAACAACAATGTTTCGTTTTATATTTTAAGCACAAAAACAAACATTTTCAAAACTGTTCAACATAAAATGGTTGACTTACAGCAAACTCAAGGGAAAATCCATGATCTCGAAAAAAATTAACAATTAGGAGGCGCATGAGAGCATGGAATGCCTCAGGTGACAGACGGCAATCTTCCTTCAAAATTTTTCTCTCTAAATTAAGAAGAGAAGTTGCTCTTCTATTCAGAAGAGGTCTGCAGTACTGTAGTCCTATCTACAATGAAATAGCAGTCATGCACAAAGATCTCCGTACTTATGGGTGTAAAATAACAGAAGGGAATATATTTTTTAGTAAACTTGGAGCTACAGAGCTGGCAATTCAAATGAAACTTACTCTTAAATGTATTCTTTGTAATATTCTACGCATCCTCCAAATTAGTATCAACTCTTCAAGTTCTCTGTCAGCATCCAAAATTCTATTCACAACAATAGCCACCAGTGCACCAGGGAGTGCCATTATCTTTAAAATAAAATAAATTTTATTCTGTTTTGGTCAATTTATAACGTTACGTTAAAAATAAAGGCAAGTCTACAGGTCTGGAGAGCGAACCAGAGAACTGGCTAAGGGCTAGGGCTGAGCGAGGGAATCTAAAACGAATGTGAATGTCGTGGTTCTGCTAGCGCCGAGAGCGGCTAGCCCGGCTCGCAACGGCCGGGGAGCAAACCGGCCGGACGGTACCGGCCCAACCGTCCAAGAATCCGGACACAGCCCTAGCCTTATGAATGTGAATCAGTAAAGTGAACGTGTTTCCTACCGGAACTCCAGCTGGAGCTCTCGCAGTCTTCCTCCAGGAACCTCAGAGCGTGTGTACTGTACTTGTTTTTGGACTCAATAATATCTGAAAGTATCAGAACGACATCTTGAGTCATCTTTCCTTCCCAAAATACCTATCGAGACACAATTCTCAACAGATCACTCACACGGACGATTTCTGTAACTAAGCAGCGGCCCGAGTCCGGCTCGCTCGCCGACCGACGCTCGGCCCACCGGCTGCTCGGCTGACTTTGTCAAGTTAATGTGGGAGAACCACTTCACCTACCGAGAAAACACGCATACCTATCGAAAGGTCCATGGTAATTTTCAACTTGATCTTGATAACTCACACGATTTCTTTAACTACGCAACTGTGCAATATCCTCTCTTTTGAAAATACGAAATAATGACGACTCGCCGGGAAGAAATAATAGTACCGATAGGAAGGGGAGATCCTACAGGGTGGACTGTGTGCCTTGGTTTGTATTGTTAGACACGAAAAATTGGAAAAATCACAATCTGAAACTAGCCGCGTAGGCCTCGCGCGGCCGGGTGGCCCGCCGGGCCAGGCCGAGCATCGCCTCAGCCGCTCACCCGGCCGTTGCATAGGTACCCCTGGCCTGCCCAACATTGGTGGATCTGGGAAGGGACGGTCATTACAGGTGGATCTGCTCTTCGACTGATCTGCACAGTCAAGTTTTTTTGGAATCCTATTGCTCATCGTGGGTATGCCGTATAGTATTCAGAGATCCCAAAATTCAATCACGAGGATATAAACATTGCAATGAGGCATCAGTTAATACTGTACGACATGCACCAAAAAAAAATTAATACAAAAATCTGTAATTTGGATATGCAGTTTTTTCAGCAGCCATGATACAAAAT
>NW_026267290.1:231324-233207 GCF_000697945.3 Frankliniella occidentalis | reverse complement strand
TACGTTACGTCTTACGTTACGTCTTACGTTACGTCTTACGTTACGTCTTACGTTACGTCTTACGTTACGTCTTACGTTACGTCTTACGTTACGTAGCGTAAGACGTCACGTAACGGTTCTGTTCAATATTCGGTGTACGCTGTCTACGCCATTTCCGTACTATTTTTGCCGCAAATCTTAATAATACCAACTTCAAAATCACTAACTTCAATTTTTGTATGCCAATTAAACGGCGCAAACTTCTATATTAAAAAAATATTGTCGAAACTATAAAATAGAAAATTTTCTTTACTAAGGGTCCGTTTATGGTTAACAAGAATTGTTAACGTTTTTATATTGCACCGTATCAGTTTGTCATACTTAAAGTCTCCCACCACCTAGGCTGTGTCCGGATTCTTGGACGGTTGGGCCGGTACCGTCCGGCCGGTTTGCTCCGCGGCCGTTGCGAGCCGGGCTAGCCGCTCTCGGCGCTAGCACCACGACATTCACATTCGTCTCTCGGCGTTGACGGAAGAGCTAACCTGTTTAAACCTGCACGTGCGTTGTGACTGTGGTGTTATGTGATTTACTTATTACGATGGCTCAAAAATCCACCGTAGAACTCTGTAAGTACAGTTTTTTGATTAATCGCATCGCAAGGTTTTATCTACGGTGAACTTGTTTTATAATGGCAATCACAAACATTTTAGGGACCGACGAAGAAACGAGAGCTCTGGTGAAAACTAGGATAAAACATGATTCCCTATTTACCGGCTCAAAAGGAAATGTCAGCAGAGGGTGGATGTAAGATCACTAACTGTTGTTTCTATCAATTATTTCCATCTTTGCACACGTTGACATTGTTGATTGTTGTGTTGCAGTCAGGTGATAAAGGAGCTGGAAACGCTTAATATCACTAGAGAAAACGACAAAAAAATGAAGAGGAAATGGTCGGATGAGCTCATCAAATGGAAGGTACTTTTTTAGCTGATTGGGAGAAAACGTTAATGTACTACTAATTTTCATTTACATGTGTCGTTAACAATATTTTCCTTGACAGAACTTAATGAATCCCTCCGCCCATAATACTGGTGAGAGCACCGAAGATGGTGATTGTGGGATTTTAGACATGGATCCTGAAGTTTTTGAGATGTTGTCAAAATACCATGAGCCTAAACATACCTTCAACCCGCCTGCCCTCTTGGACACCTCTATGCCATCCACAAGTGGTTTCAGTGTTGGGGAACATTCCTACGCTACATCAAAATCTGAGTACCTTGGCTCGTCCACAACCATTCCCCCTGAATACATAGAATCGGAGGTTGTAGTGCCTGCAAGTGGAAATGACGGAAGTGTTGAAGCTGATGTTGAGGATGATATTGAGGATGATGTTGATGTTTCAGTTACTGCATCAGGAAGCAAGAGGTGCAGTGATTTCTACCAAAAATCCAACAAGAAGCAGAAGAACGAAAAAGAAAAAAAAACACTACTAATGACAGGCTTAAAGAATTTCTTGTGCAGAATAGAGAAGACCGGAAGCAAGAGATGTCTCAGTTAGTTGGAGTTTTGAAGGATTTGGAGCCAAAAAAATAGAATGCAAGACTCCTAACTACATGTTGTTTTTTTTTAGTTAAAGTTTTTTCATATTTTCTCTGCATGCCAAATGCATGCTGTTTATATTTTTGTTTTGTTTTTTGTCATTTGTTTGGTCATATTGATCAGTGATATTTTTTGCTAGATTTTTAAGTTTGACAACTTTCATTGTGATGTGACACGTACCTTTTTATTTCATTGATTTATGCTATGACTGTCTATTTCCTTTATTCTTGAGATAAGCAAATGAAAACTCAAATCATGATATCAATTACCTTTTATTTTTATTGATTTTTATAAGACTGATAGAA
>NW_026267290.1:222939-223888 GCF_000697945.3 Frankliniella occidentalis | reverse complement strand
GTACTGTAACTTCGCAAACCGCCTTTTTGGTCAACACAGCACTTGACTTCAACACTGAAGTACAGCCCATATCATTACAGTCTGGCCTGCACATAAAATATACAGGATGGACTGTAGTCAAACTGTAATTCCTTACAGCATTTTTAACAGTGTAGCCCACTTGCGACTACCTGCGAGCAGCCGTGCTCTGACCCGGTGTCATTCTTCCCCACGTTTTGGCTGGCCCCTGAGCCTTTCCCTTACAAGGAGACTTAGGTAAGTGTAAATTCCCGAGTCGGTGCAAACTCGGTATATTTGCTTCTTATCTCTATATAAGACTATTGCGCGTCAAAATTTGTGCTGAAGTTCATATGTCAAAACTCCCTATAGGGGCCTATAGTTCCCCAAAAATAAAAATTTCATGTAAAAACAATATTTAAGTGATATTCCGACTCAGAATGTGCGGTTTTGGGGGGGGGGGGGTAGTTCCTCTTCCATTTTTCGATTTGAGAACGCCTTCCATGAGTTTATGTCGAATTTATAAACTTCTTCCGTAAAACGCTCCTATAAAGTAAAAGTACCCCGGGATGTGAACTTCAGCACAAAATTCGACCGGCGTTCGTCATCTACATGGCCAAGAAGCAAATATACCGAGTTTGAACGGAATCGGGAATTTACACTTACCTAAGTCTCCTTGTTAGCTTAGGCTATTAGGTGGGATTTATATCTGAATACTTTGAAAATTGATTTTATTGTAGATGGTGCTAGATTCAGTCTCACTGCTACTCATATCGTGTTCAAATTGAACGTTAAAACCGCAAAGTTTTGAACGCACATACAGATTTCTGTTTCCATGTTACAGAAATTTGTATCCCCAAACATTTTCAAAACTGTTCAACATAAAATGGTTGACTTACAGCAAACTCAAGGGAAAATCCATGATCTCGAAAAAAATTAACAATTAGGAGGC
>NW_026267290.1:216310-217254 GCF_000697945.3 Frankliniella occidentalis | reverse complement strand
CGCGGTTCGCACGTGTTGTGCACAGGACCATTTTATCACGGGCGGCGGGCACCGGGCCTAGCTTGGACTGCTGGCGGCGTTTGGTAAGGGCCTCGGAGCCCGTTCTTGTATAGTCAGTAAATGTATTTGTATGTTTGTGTGCAAACGTTCGCACTAGGTTTAACTTAAGTTTCGTTTCGCACGAATTGGTACGCCAAAGTGCACGATTTCCTGCAAATGAATGCACTAAAGTGTTCAAATCAACGCAGAAATGTGCGCAAAAAATTTGATTGCTTAAATTTGTACAAATAAAAGATACAAATCAATTCAATAGAAGAATTTTGTATGCCTTCCTAAGGGGTACCTCGCGAAAAATAAACCCTCTGAATTAAAATTTTGTTCTTTTGGCTCTGTCACCGTTTGGGTGCTAGGTAGTTTTTCTCGACAAAAATACGTTAAAAATGACCACGTTATACATAAAGACGTTCAGGGAGGCATCAAATCGAAAAATGACAGACGACACCCCCCCCCCCCTTCCCAATAAAAACAGCACATTTTGAATTGAAATCAAAAGGTGTCATCGAATTTGACGTATCTTAGATGGTATCAGAGGTAGAAGTGGATACAGAGTGGGTACAGACCCCTTCTCGAAGGGTGGATAACTCCCCTGCCAAGTGTACTGTACACCCCTAATTCTGCCCAATTCAAACTAATTCAGTCCAATTCAAACGACTTCAAAAACAATTTAACTAAATCAGTCTAATTCAAGACAATTTAAGGAAGGTGGGGTAGATTGGGACACGGGGTACATTGGGACAGTAGCAATATCACATATTTCTAACAGTATTTACGTGCTGAAAAAAATTGACACGTAGCCAATGTTAGCATATTTCATGATGGTATCAGTGTTGGGAAGATTGCACACCATGTCTGATGTACAGAAAATATCAAAATACGATAAGCTC
>NW_026267290.1:215796-216260 GCF_000697945.3 Frankliniella occidentalis | reverse complement strand
TTCGATTTGAGACCTCCTTCCGTCATTTTTGGCCCAAATTCAATATTTTTTCCATTATTTCCGCCCCCAAAGTACCCTAGAAATTGACTCTCAGGAAAAAAATACTACCGTCAGTCGTCATCAACATAGATAAGAAACAAATATACCGAGTTTCTGCAAGATCCGGAATTTACACTTGCCTAAGCCCCCTTGTTAAGAGCCCATAAAAAAATATTGGGAAAAATAAATATTTTGCAACCTTTGGTTGTTGATTGTTTGAAAAGTCAATTTTTGAGCTAGAATGCTCATCTTTGAACTCGATCTGTCTTTTTGGCTCGTCTCGGGTGTCAGCGCCAGGAGCGCCAGCTTAACAGTGTTTCGTGAGATATCGCGAAGCCTGTTACGCGAGACGTGGTCTGGCGTACATATACCTAGTGATAAAAAACAACCCTGAAATTCCCAGATCGCTCTCTCAATTCTCTCTC
>NW_026267290.1:211914-215746 GCF_000697945.3 Frankliniella occidentalis | reverse complement strand
ATAAGCTATTGCAAGATTTTGTATCACCGATGCAAATTGGTGTATTACAGTGCCCGGATACAGAAAACCGTAACAAATTTGATACAGAAATTTGTAATTTTTCTTAGAGTGTGCCTACGATGAGCAATAGGCCTCCAAAGTTGACTGTGTAGGTGAGCCGAAAAGCACAGATCTACCTGTGTGGTGTGACCGACCCTTCCCAGGTTCGCCAGTGTTGACCAGGCCAGCGCAGAACAGAACCGCCAGTGTTCCGCGCCTCTTTACAGATACGCCACTTCTGCAGGCATACGTCGAAATGCTGTCTTTTGATTGTAACGAAGATACAATTTTGTATGTGGCTTAGATGTTCACAAACACACATCCAGCCTACGTACAAAAATTATTGATCCTTGCTATTAAGTGTGCACGCACTCTTAATTTGTAGCACGCCCTGCTGCTACTTTGAAAAGGCTCAAGAGCGGGCTTATGTAATCGATTCTGTTTCCTCTGAGTGTTCATATCTGTTTATTACTAACCTTCAGGAAGAGACTGGCATTTTGGAGGGTGCCTTACACACACAAAGCCTAGGGAGAATTTTGTGCCTGAGGTAAGATCAAAAATCTGTGCATACGCAACATATGCAAAATTTCGTGCCTAATGAGATTCAGTTAGACGTTCCAAGGCCAAGGGGGTATGTGAGACATCTCTGGCCAAAATAATTATACAGTGTGTTATTTTTTTCTTAAATAGTAAAAATAATACGAAAGTAGAGATCTCGAACAGTGAATTAACCGTGGCATCAATTAGCATTAAAGAAAACGCTGAAATATGTTTAGGTTGTGACAACGGGGAACAAAGTGAAATTAGAGCTACCTAATGATAAAGTAATAATGCTCCGTAGCTGTTGCTGATTGAAATATTTGAAATATATTTATATTAGTCGTCTGAAACGGTAAAATCACCTCGTTAAATAAAGGAGAAACTTCTTCGGGGACACGGACCAGTGCCTTATTGGTAGAATCACGCACATCTCCTTTTAGTGGAACAGGCAAACAGACACCAGTTCGTTTGTATAAGCCCGCGAGATAACTTTTTCAAAGCAGAAGGGTGGGCTGAAGAACATAATCAGTTGATGAAACGGGATGTAACGGTGAAGGAACGCGACTGCCACCCAACCTTTCTGCTTAGAAAAGGTTTCTTTTTGAGGGGTGGGGGGGGGGGGAGTTTCTTTCCTATTCTGCATTTTTTAGGCATTCTTCTAGAACTTATTGTTCACTACAGCAATTTTTAGCTTATTTTCGACAAAAGAGACCCTCCTACGCCTAAAAGGTTAAAGATAGAGCCGAACGGACGTAATTTTCGCCCGCAGGGCTCTATTTTGACGAGTTACCCCTGAGAAGAACATTAAAAAAATAACTTTTTGGAAAAATATTTGAACCTTGGATACCCCCATTCACACCCTTAGGGGTGGTTGCTAGGATTTGCCGTAGGCGTTTCGTTTTCCAGGAGTGAACCTTAAGATAGCATGAAAATTTCATGTCTCAAGCACATCTCCTCCTAGTGGAACTGACAGTCACACAGACACGAGGTCGTTTGCATGAGCCCGCTGGATAGCTTTTTCAAAGCAGAAGGGCGGGCTAAAAAAAGCCCTGTGTCCAATTACCCTTACCTCTGGTATCCATGCTCAAGCTCGTCCCGTTTCTCCTCACTAAGCGAGACCGACGGCAAACTGACCCAACCACCCATGATATCTGAAAGGAAGACGTTGGCTGTTACACGGGCTCCATGTCTTTCAGGGCGAACAAGTACACTAGGTATATGTACCAAACCATGTTCCACGTAACAGGCGAGATTTTGTCATTTCCTGGTCATCGCGTACAGGCCCAGCGGACTGTTATAAACTAGCTATATGTACGCAAGACCACGTCTCGCGTAACAGGCTTCGCGAAATCTCACGAAACACTGTTACGCTCCGACGCGCCTGGCCCACATATAGCTAGGCCTGCGGCGCTGACACCCGAGACAAGTTAACGGCAAAAGAGCCTTTGAGCCCCCAAATTTGCCATGCTAACAGCAGTCGGGGACTTATTACTCTAAAATAAGAGAAATTAAACTTCTGTTATTTGATAAAGATATTCATTCAAAGTTCTGATTTTGACAGATTTTATCTCAAAATCAACGTTTTAGTGATAGTAGATTATTAAGGGACCCTTGCGCCCAAAGGAGGGCGTAGTTCAGCGCCAGATGTGTAGATAAAGTACTACTTCCGGTACAATTTATCGATTTGAAGCCCTTTTCTACAATTTAGAAGACCATTCGGTCATTTTCACCTTTTTTTCCGTCAAGAAATGATTTCTAGCACTCAAACGGTACACGGTACAGCAAAACGGACGAAATTTTCACCCAAAGGGTTCTACTTTTACGAGTTACCGCTTAGAAACAAATTAAAAAATATTCGGTAAAAAATACATTTTGCGACCTGTGGTTTTTGATTTTTTTTAAAGTCAATTTTTGAGCTAGAATGCTCATCTTCGAACTCGATCTGTCTTTTTGTGATACAAAACGACCCTGAAATTCCCAGATCGCTACCTCAATAGACCATTCCGCTAAGCCGAAAAAGAAGAACAGAAGGAAGAAGCAAATATACTTTTTGGGACTAAATGGACCTTCTAACACAGCATTTTACAACTCTTACATGTTCAAAATGATTTTTTAGAGCAAGTGTGATATTTTTAAGACAGAAAATCACTCACAAATTGGCCCTATCAGCCCTAAACGATACCTTTGCTTCTTCCTTCTCTTCTTCTTTTTCGGCTCAGCGGAATGGTCTATTCCTTCTCGAGTTATCGTGCATACAGACAGACAAACAGACAGACAAACAGAATGAAGCTTTTTCGGTCAGTGGAGTAATGGGCTTCGCTAATCGCTCAGCCAAAAAATCTGAAGTAATTACTACAGGACAGCCAATATATATTTAGTAGTCATGACTTTTTAATTTTACTGTTTGACTGTATTAAATTTTGCAGTCTGACCTGTTACCACCTGTTCACGGTAAAAAACAGTTTATTATATTACAAGACCTGGTCTTGGATGCCATTGGCGTTCTCCATAAGATCCAAGACACGGTCTTGTAATACAAGAAACTTTTTTCGCCGTGTTACAGTCTGCACTGCACTGTAGAAAGTAGAATAAGGTCAGACTGTTTTCAAATTTACGTTGTTACAATCTGGACTGTGGTATTAATGCCTTAATGCTAGACCTAGTGGTTGGAAATTTCAAATGCGTTTTTTATTCGTTCTTTACTTCCATTTTCACTTCCCTATTTCATTTAATGAAATTCTTCTAACACGAAAAAAAAACAATCAAGCGCATGCGCGATCAGCGCCATCCATTAAGGAAAGCTAAAACTGCGTCGGCGCGAAAAGTTTTGAAAAGCCTTCATTCACAACAATGATCTTTCTGTTTTCATTTCATAGTCACACCAGACCAAACTTGGGTAAAGAACGAGGTTTCTCCTAATGTATCAAACATGTTTGATGCCCTGATGCTCTTCTTGGTTAGATTTTGTCTTGCTATGGCCCTCTGTAACGGCCTGGTTCCATTTTTGACTGTTATCATCACACACACTGTAAAAAATGTTGGGAATTCTACTATACGCATGTATAGGAAATTTTCTATACATCGTATCGGAAGTGAAAATTCCTATAAATGTAAAGGAATTTTCCCATTTGGGAAGAAGCGTATGGGAAGAGTACGAAGCACTGTTAAAGTCTTACGAAGAAAAATGCCAAATTCTTTGTAATACAAAAGATTCGGACGCTTCGTAGGGAGCAAATCCTTCGTAGGTACGAAG
>NW_026267290.1:200932-207494 GCF_000697945.3 Frankliniella occidentalis | reverse complement strand
CTGGCCTATTTAGGCTTCCAGACCGCAAGGCGGTTCGTATGCTGATATTTCACAGGAAAACGCGTCAACTGTCCCAATGTGCCCCATCTTATGTATTCTTATGGTGTCCCAATGTGCCCCGTGCCCGGGAACATTGGGACAGGTGACACATTTCGGGAAAATCTCTCTACAGCCAAAGATCATGAGATAAAAAATCAGGACGATATAGGCTGTGATAGGCCCGAGGGGGCCACCACTTCAATTTAGGGTGTACACAGGATTACGTGATTACATGGATTACATGTGAATTTTAAGGGATTACACATGAATATTGTTGAAATTATGGCTCTAAAACCTTTAAATTTGGACAATAAGGTAAAATTTAGTGATAATGGTTTAAAATTTGGTCAAGTATTGCACGGAATACATAGGGATTACATAGGGATTACACCCTCACCTGTACACAGGATTACGCGCGTGGTGGCCCCCTCGGATAGGCCACATATTAATGTACAATTGTAGCCAGTACCGGTCATTCCAACATGCATGATCTCCGACCTACAGCAAAAAGAAAAAATCCGTCCCAATCTACCCCACCTTCCCTTACATTCAATTCATGTCAATTCAATTCACGCTAATTCAGTTAAATAAAAACGCAATAATTCTTACAAATTCAAAAGCCATTTAACCAATTCAGTCAAATTCAATTCAAGCCAATTCATGCTAATTCCAATTCAATACTTGAAATTTGTGCACCCAATTCAGAAGTTATCCATCCAGACCTCGTCCTTTCCTTTATTTTACTTATACTGTACCGGATGCAGCGTGCGGGCTGGTTGCATACTCGCACAGGGCCATGAGGCGCAACTACGAGCTAGAAGAGGCAAGCCCGCCGGCACGGCTACATGCGGGACAATACCCTGTGTATTTTAAACAATGGGACACAGACAAGGTTTAAGACTGTTTGAGAAGCAACAATACATACTCCCCCCCCCCCCCCCGGGGGGGGGGGGGGGGCGTAAACACGGACGCATACCAGCACTAGCTTGGGGCGCAGTGGATGGTCCGGTCACGGAGTGACGTCCCACCCGAGTTGTGGGTGATGCAGTTCATGTGAACGTCCCAACGTCTTAACCCTCTTTTAACTTGAACTTACCTGAAAGCAGCTCCACGAAGGTCTCCAAATCCATGTCGCGGTACGCCGATGCCAGCTCGTCACTGAGGTCTGGGGAGTTCGGGCTGACTGTCCGGCCCGATTCACCACACCCGTTCTCGGGCCGGCCCGGGAGAGCCACCTTCCAATCTTCGGCTCCCATGGTCTGGTCGAAGACTGAAATCAGATCTTTAAGGAGATCAGCGTTAGTCACACGGTACTTGTTATGAGGTCGCTCAGTTTGTGTTTGAGTTTTCGTGCGCAGTGAAAACAGACACAAACAGGTAACTAACTTTTTGGACACTAGAGTAATAAGGAAAACCTACTAAACATGGATCATTTTTCAGAAAACCGTGGTTTTGGGGTCGATAAAATGAGAATAATTTGTTTTCGTTGCTACGTAGTTTGAACCTTTTTGGAAAATATCCCCTGGAAATTAAGTTTCTTGCTCCAATACTTTAGGAGCTATAGGGAATTTCCATGACCGCGAATTTTGATCCGTGTTTGGAGGGGGTACCCTGACATGGATCACCGAGGTAGAGTATTCTCCTTTACATATGTGATGTGATACACAACAGTATTAGGGCAAGGCAACTTTTTTGTTTTATCCCAAAACAACCCCTTCCCCCATTGAGGGGTTGTGATCCATGTTTGGACGCTGACCCAAACATGTATCAAAACGTAGGCTTGTTTGGATACGTTTTGTAAGCTCGTCTGTAGACGAAATGAATAGTTTCTCATACCAACATGTTCCTCTGTCTATTCTGCTCACGGAATTACAACTTGCTCCCGCTCATTTGCATTTCCACGGCGGATATAGGGCCTGGAAGAGTAGCATTGCATTCGACTAGAATTTCGATTATTTTCTATTAATCCTGACTAACCACGTGATATAGATACTCCGATTCGGGGTAGAAATGTTGCTTGAAACCGGTTCTGTAAACTAACAACATACGTTTATGAAATTATTGTATTTTCTTGCTCAGTCACGGGATCCTAAAGGCGTTTAGAGTGGAAAGGGACCTAATATGTGCCCCAGGTTGCCTACCCGGACCTCTCGTAAGGCGCAATGGAAGATGTAAACGCTTGTAAAAATGTTCCTATTAGAAATTTGTGATGCTTGTTTGCATTTTATTCTGGCCATATTTTGCCGTGTGCAAAGTGGCATCACGCATGAACAATTTCTAATGACTGATTTTGAGGCGCAAATTAAAGAAGTTATTTCAGGAGGGTTCAAATTCTATGTTTTAACCCCTACCCGCATTTTTAAAATACACACGGTAAAGGATCAAAATTTTAAGAGTCTTAAAGGGCATATCTTAAAACGTGTTCTCATCGAGTACTAAGTAATTCGACCGGTTAGTTTTCTTGCAAATAGGAAATAAGTGAAGCCATGTGTGTCACCTTGTCTTTTAGCGCGCTTTGACGAGGTCTGTTGTGCAGACTGTTTTTCGGCGATCGTCAGCGGGCAGGGGCGCGACCAAACAAAAAATTGTCACAGACAAATTTCGTTGCATATATAGTTTTCTACCTTAGGAACTTTCAAATTTTTAAATCGGTTGACCCAAACAGAAGTTAGAACCGGCCAAACAAACAGAAATGATCCATGATTTGTGCCTGATCCATGTTAGGTAGGTTTACCCTAGGCTTCGCTATTGCGAAATAGAGTGCCCTGTGACGGATGTAGAGAAACAAAAATAGAAGGCGGAAAGGCGCCCGCGACAAACTGACAAACTGATCTTTCGCGCTTTCGCTGCCCCGCCGTCTAGAAGAGTGAGATGGGATGCTGCAATTATGGAAATGTTACAACGTCCTGCTAAGTACCAGAAATAGTTGTCTGTCCTCACTGGTCCGCTGTAGAGCAGTACTGAACGCACACCCAGCACATGCGCCGGTAGGTGCTATCACTCCGACAAGATAAACCCCTCTCATGTCTGCCTGAGGTGATAGAACAGTCGCGCCAATCTATTTTAATTGATATCATCCGAGTCCTTCATCTTCCTTAATCTTCACTGCACAGGTTCCGCACAGGTACACAGTAAACGAATGCACCCCTTTTCGTGCATATAAATTAAGAATTTTAATGTCATTGTTAGCAGTTATTAGCAGTGGGTTATTGTTGTCAAAGGGTCACAATATAATAAGCTATAATAAGCCAGACCACGTCTAGCGTAACAGACTTCGCGATATCTCACGAAACACTGTTACGCTGCGACGCGCCTGGCGCACATATAGCTAGGCCTGCGGCCCTGACACCAGGAACAGGTGTGTAAGAAATGGGGCCTTTCGGCCCCCCAAATTTGCCATGCTAACAGCAATTGTCGGGGGATTTTTCACTCTAAAATTAGGGAAATGAAACTTGTGATGTTCGATAAAGATATTTAGTAAAAGTTCTGATCTTGAAAAAATTTTGTGTAACGGGCAGGCCCGCCCTTCCGCCAAACGGAGTAGCCAGCTCCGCTTCCCTCCGCCGGCCACTTCCGTTCGACAGGGGCCGGGCCTGCTTGGCCTGCTGGCGGCGATTTCCGTCACGCGATTTGCTGAAGAACATAATCAAATGATGTAACGGGCCCTCGGTCCGCTAAAACCCGTCGTCTTTAAGGCAAGGGGAAATAGGCTCCGAAAAATTGTACACCCGAAGTCGAAGTTCATGAACTTCGGCCGAAGTTCAGCCGAAGTTCACTGAAGTTCGCTATGTAAAATTTGATCGGAGTTCACCGAAATCAACCGAAGTTCAACGAAATCAACCGAAGTTCACCGAAGTCCATCGAAGTTCACGCAGTTCACCGAAGTTCAAAATCAGACATTGAAGTTCCTCGAAGTTCATAATTAAATGTCGAAGTTCCCCAAAGTTCAAAATAAATGTCGAAGTTCTCCGAAGTTCAAAATAAATCATAGAAGTTCACTGAAGTTCAAAATAAATAAGTACATTTTCAAGGCTGAACTTAGCGATTTTGAGTGCTTACTATAAGCGAGTCCCCAGCTTTCTCAAAGCAGGTATTTAGGGGCCGAATTACAAAGATTACGGAGGGAAAATTTTGCTTTCATATCTCTTGATCAGGTCGAAGTTCGAGAACTTCACTCGAAGTTCCGCGAAGTTCACCGAAGTTCGAGAACTTCACTCGAAGTTCCGCGAAGTTCACCGAAGTTCTCGAAGTTCACTAGAGTTCACTGAAGTTCACCGAAGTTCGCCGAAGTTCAAGGAAACGTACACCGAAGTTCAAGCCTATTTCCCCTTGCTTTAAGGGGACAGTATGGTGAAATTTGGAAGTCTGAGAGCATATGTTTCTGAACATTTCTCTTTTTTATTTCTTAAAGCATTCACAAAATAAGACCTTCTCAAGCTTTCCCAGAATTTTTGGAGCCACGGAAAGCTCTGAAAACCTCTAAGTATGCTAAAACAGGCCTATCTTTGAAAAGTACTATGCGCAAACTAGTTTGAGTTATACTGCCAACTCTTATGTTAAAATGTTCTATTACACACTAATTGGCTGAGCGATTAGCGAAGCCCATAACTCCACTGACCGGAAAAGTTTCATTCTGTTTGCCTGTTTGTTTGTTTGTCTGTCTGTTTGTTTGTATGACTGTCCGCACGATAACTCGAGAAAGAATTGAGATAGCGACCTGGGATTTTCAGAGTCGTTTTGTATCATAAAAAGACAGATTAAGTTCGAAGATGAGCATTCTAGCTCAAAAATTGGCTTTTAAAAAAATCAAAAACTACAGGTCACAATATGTATTTTTATCAAATATTTTTGTCTGATTGGCTGAGCGATTAGCGAAGCCTATTACTGCGTCTGGTCGAAAAAAACTTTGTCTGTCTGTCTGTCTGCACGTCTGTCTGTCTATCTGTCCGCACGATAACTCGAGAACGAATTGAGCGAGCGACCTGGGATTTTCAGGGTCGTTTTATACCATCAAAAGACAGGTCGAGTTCGAAGATGACCATTCTAGCTGAAAAATTGGATTGAAAAAAAAATCAAAAACAACAGGTCCCAAAAATAACGTTTATTGAAAATATTTATTTAAGGTTTCCTAGGGGGTAACGCATCAAAGTAGCGTCCTTGGAAACAAAATTTTGTCCGTTTTGCTCTAACTCAAACCGTTGAGGCGCTAGAGGGTATTTTTGACGAAAATAAGCGAAAAAATGTTCAACCCTGCATGCTTAGTCGAGGTGATGGGCCGTTGACGGGCCGTAGGCCCGTATCTTTCTGTACATTTTTCCACTACCCGACTCGGGTGTCAGCGCCGCAGGCCAAGGTAGATGTATGCCGGGCGCGTCGCAGCGTGACAGTGTTTCGTGAGACATCGCGAAGCCTGTTACGCGAGACGTAATCTGGCGTACATCTACCTTGTTTTATGGGTTCCTAAGGGGTAACTCGTCAAAGTAGAGCCCTATGGGCGAAAATTTCGTTCGTTTGGCTCTATCTTGTACCGATTAGGTGCTAGGGGCAATTCTTGGCCAAAATGAGGTGAAAATGATCAAATGGTCGATTAAATCGTTCAAAAGACTTCATTTCGAAAAATGGTATATACCCTCCTATTACCCCGTCTTGGGTGTCAGCGCCGCAGGCCTAGCTATATGTGCGCCAGGCGCGTCACAGCGTAACATTGTTTCGTGAGATATCGCGAAGCCTGTTACGCGAGACGTGGTCTGGCGTACATATAGCTAGTAATAAACCTCGGCATGGATATCAAAATCAAACGAGAGGTTTTTCCTCAGTACATTGTTCAATAGGAAGCCAATGAAAACTTTAAGGTGTTAGTACTTCTTGCGTGTGAGGGTGACTTAGACATCCTCGTTGTTGTTCACAATGCCGGCAAATTAAGTTCAAAACCTAACTGGCTGAGCGATTAGCGAAGCCTATTACTCCACTGACCGGAAAAGTTTCATTCTGTTCGTTTGTTTGTTTGGCTGTCTGTCCGCACGATAACTCGAGAAAGAATAGGGTATTCCAATGGAGCGCGGAGCGGAAGTAAGAAGAACAAAACCGGACGGTGGAAATGAGCGGAGGCGCTCCCCCACTCCGCCCGACGGGCCGCGGCCGGGCGGCCGCTCCCCCACCCGGCCGCCCAGCGCTACCCCCACCACCCAGCAGCTCTCTCCCCTCCGGTCCTGCTCCGCCCACCGGACAGATGACGATCGCGCGCGAGATCGAGATAGAAAATACAAGTAGCCGGCGCTCAGACAGTTTCGTGCAAAGTATTAATGCAGTAAATAGTACTGACATTTTATGAAAATGTGAACCATGGTAAAACTAGCTATATGTACGCCAGACCACGTCTCGCGTAACAGGCTTCGCGATATCTCACGAAACACTGTTACGCTGCGACGCGCCTGGCGCACATCTTGCTAGGCCTGCGGCGCTGACACCCGAGACGGGGTAATAGGAGTGTATATACAAGTTTTCGAAATGAAGTCTTTTTGTT
>NW_026267290.1:198623-200882 GCF_000697945.3 Frankliniella occidentalis | reverse complement strand
GACACCTGGCTGACCCTCTGGGAATGGCCCAGCGAGGGGCGGCGCGCAGCTCTGGGATGACACGGTGTTGGTGGGGCACGCTTCCCAACAAGTCGCCGTGGTCTAGTGGTCAGCGTGACGGGAGCGCAAGCCAGAAGTCCGAGGTTCAACTCTCCATTCGCTAACCCTAGTAACACAAAACTGTCGCACATAGTGTGATTTTTATCTATCGTCGTATTATTATGACGATAAAGAAAATCCAAAAGTGATGGCTTTTCCATAGTCAGACGATTGTCTCTGGTCTATCAAATTTAAACCATCTACCATTTTGTTGTACTTGTTATCGATTCCTGATCGAATCCACAACAGTGGTTTTTTGCTTCCATTACGATAGCTGGCCGATAAAGAATTTCGTTTCGAGGGAAAAAGATAGTATACCGATAGAATCATTTTTCTCATTTCGTATATCGCACCGATAGTTCGTATCTTTTTTCTACTGTTGTCCGACAGTCGTACGACAATTATGTGCTACTAGGGAAAGTATTACAAAATTACATCAATGCTTAGTTAAATGAAATTACCAAAAGGCGGTAGGAAGGCGACAAGGAACGAGGGCAACGGCGGGAAAGTGGTTAAGAAAAAAAGTTCCGACCAGAAACGGATCGTGAAAGCAGATGATACCTTGTCAAGAATTATTCTATTCCAGTCTATTATATTTCTGTATTTACACTTGTAGGGAAGGGGGGGTGCGGGGGCTCCAGCGGTGCGAGGGAGGGGGAGGACTAGCGTAGACTAGCGCGGCCGACGGCTCGGGGCTCGGGCTCCGCTCGGCTCGGCTCCGCTCGGCTCGGCTCCGCTCGGCTCGGCTCCGCCCGGCTCGGCTAGTGGCTCTGCGCAACAACGCGTAGCGCGAGCGACGCGACGCGACGGCCTCAGCCGCCTCACGGCCCCGCCTAGCGCAGCTTGCTATACGTTCTCATTTATATTTCTTAATCGAGAGTTAAAGCAATGACACCTTACATTACTCATGTATAGTTATGTTTAGATATATTTAGGTGTAAGGTTGTAAGGTATCATCTGCTAAAAAACTTTTTCTTTTTTGAAAGAGCATTGAGTGTATAGGAAAATTCCTATACATGTGTAGGGATAATGCCACACACACATGGTACTTATCCTACACAGGTGTATAGGAGAATTCCTATACTTGTATGGTAAGAATACTATCGCGTATGGTAGAATTACCATACGCCTGTATGGGAAAATTCCCATACATGTATATGTGAATTGCTGCAGATACATTTATAGGAAATCTACTATATAAATTTTTTACAGTGAGTGCGGCAATCAATTATATTGTGACCCACCGTCCCCCCCATTATTCTTCGGAGGCGCCCATACCTGTGCCACTGCCAGGCTCTCGCAGGCGCATCCTGAAGGCGGCGAGGTGCAGCGGCGTGCAGCCCCACAGGTCCTGCTTGTTGACGTCGACGGTCTCGGCGCGGAGCAACTCCTCCATGGACGATGCATTGCCCGCCTCGGCTGCCACGTGCAGCGGAGCGTTCCGGTGGAACGGGTTGATCCGGTTGGCGTCTGCGCCTGCTGCCAGCAGCGCGCGCACGTACGGGCCGCGATCGGTCTCACGGCTCGCCAGCTCGAGGAGCGTGCTCGGCGGGGAGAGGTCAGGGTACCAGTGGTCTGGGTCCACCTCGGGAGGCGATCCTGGTGATGGATTCATTAACGATAAGTTGGGTTTGCCACGTACACGTAAACAAAACGACAAGCCCTGCTTCGCTCCTCCGGCAACGTGGTTCGCCCGTGATAAAATGGTCCTGTGCACAACACGTGCGAACCGCGTGCAGACCGCGTGCAAACCGCGTGCAAACCACGTGCACATTTGTGCAAACCACGTGCAAACCGCGTGCACAACGCGTGCAAACCACGTGCAAACCACGTGCACATTTGTGCAAACCACGTGCAAACCGCGTGCACAACGCGTGCAAACCACGTGCAAACCACGTGCAAACCGCGTGCACAACGCGTGCACAAACATTCTGTGCACAACTAGCTTGTGCACAAGCTCGGCCCCCCTGCAGCAGGCACGGCGGCAGAGGTGCAGGTATGTCCAAGTGCGCATCGCGAGCTCAAGGCGTACCTATCCATTGTCCAAGGTTCTGGCTACGGTTTCAGTTTTTTCTTATTTTTTTTATTTTTTCCCGATTTTTTCTGAATTTTTTCTGATTTTTTCTGATTTTTTCCGATTTTTTCCGATTTTTTCCCGCC
>NW_026267290.1:193648-198573 GCF_000697945.3 Frankliniella occidentalis | reverse complement strand
AAGGGACGGGCCGAAGGCCCGTCCCAAACGCCGCCGGCAGGCCAAGCTGGGCCCGCTCCCTGCCGAACCGAGTTGCCGGTGGAGCGAAGCGGAGCTGGCAACTTGGTTTGGCGGAAGAGCGGGCCCAGCTTGTTATGATACAAAACGACCCTGCTGAAATTCCCAGATCGCTCTCTCCATTCTTTCTCGAGTAATCGTGCGGACAGACAGACAGACAAACAGAATGAAACTTTTCCGATCAGTATAGTAATGGGCTTCGCTAATCGCTCAACCACTAACCCTTTTTTAGCCTTTTCCTGTGCACTCAAGAGGTAGTTAAATAAGACATGTTTTGATAATTCTACCGAGAAGTGGCATTGCCGGAGAATGCCCACGGAACAGTTTGAATAAGCAGGCGCTTGCCTTATTCTTGGTTTTGGTTTTGTTATTCTGGTGACGTCAGAACGAAGAGCCACAACTTTGAAGATTTCTCTCTTTTCCAACTCTCAACACTCCATATTTTGAAGTGAATAATAGGTTAATTATTTCTTCGTGTGCATAAAACCATTCGTTAAAAGTTCAGGGGCCGATTAACGCGTTAGCGTTAGAATTTGGTTTATTTGCTAAGTGCTTTTTAACAAGATTTACATAAAGATATGTGTGACAGTAGGGAACAGTGCCTGAGTGCTGTTCACGCTTCTCATAGGTTTAGGATCATTTGCGCAATCGCGGCACGGCCGTAGCACAGGGGGAAGATAGGAGTTGCAGTCAAAGGTCCACTTTGTAGCTTCTTCGAAGTCCTCGGCAATCTGTGCCTGAACTTTGTCCCGCTGGCTCTCCGCAAACTTTGTGAGCATCTTTGAATAGATGGAGTTTGCCACGCCCAAGCCAGTAGCACTCACCTGGTATAAAACGGCTTAGTTGTTAACACAAATAACTTTTATTTCAATTCTGAAATACGACACTAATGAGCGTATCTCAACGACCTGACACATTTTGGCCGTTTTGTCACCTCTGCTCTCTTTACAAAACCCTCGTCGCCCTACAGTGCACCACGGTGTATTAAAAAAAAAAAAATAGAAAAAAAACGAAAAAAAGGGATGGGTGATTTTTAAAGTTGAACTGTAGTCGTAACCCGAGAAAGTAGCTTCATTGAAACCAAAATTTCGTATTCTTTCTTAAAATGTGCAATGGTGCGGCATGTTCATGAAAATTTTGTTTTTGAAGCTTACTCCGCATTAGAACTAAATGTTAGTTACTGTATTCGAAAGTTGCAGCACGGGAAAGCCTCGTGCCACAGCCGCTATATTGTTTTTCTTGGTATAAGACGTCAAGTAAACCGGAAAGAGCAGCAACGCAAAATGAAAAAGAAACGGGATCCGTCTTTCAAGCGGCAGACTAACTTCCATACGTGTACTTATTTATTTGGGGTTAAGTAATCTGATCTAATTGTCTTCAGGGAGAAAGCATTTTCAATTTCTTTAGTTATTTGTAAATTGTCCCCGAATTCAATTTGCAATGTTGGTCCATGTCGTTATTTCAACTACTAGAAAAACTTACCGTGACGTTGCCTAGCTGCGTGAGATCCAATGATTCGAACTTTGCGTAGCAAAACTCATCGTAAATAGTGACACTAGCCCGGACGGTTACGGCTGTGGCACCCACTGTTGCCGTGAAGTTTCCACGTGGCCCGGAAATGCCCGCAACCTTGGTCTTGTAGTTGTACCTGAACAATAGTCGACGCGCATTAGGTGAGGAGAGAACTCATGAAAGTAGTAAACAGGCTGGCACAGCAAGCAGATATACATGTTCAAGAAATGATTTTAGGCTTTGCGCATACTGCAGGTACGAAAGGGGGCGAAATTTCTATGTTAACGAACGAAGGAGTCACTTCTTACCCAAAGTTTATTTCGTTGACACCAACTGGAATGTCTACACTAAACGTATATTGATCCTCCATCGTCAGCTTTGAGTCATCGAACCTCCGCACTGATTTTGGACCAAGTAGCCATCCTTTGCTCACGTCAAGACTGGCCTTAACGTTGAAAAAGAGGACTTTGAACAACTCCGAGACTGAAACATCAGGGATATCGATGGACGGCAAAATATGGTCCTCTGCTCTGCTTAGCAAAGTGTCAACCATCCCGTTTACATTAAATCCTGCCTGTAATCACAAAACGGTGAATTAATTAAGTTGTTGGCACATATTTTATGCGTAGATTTAGAGTATAGGTAATTTTCTCGCGCTGCGCCATTTTTACGTTCCGTTAGCTTAACGCATTCAATGATTGACTGAAAAAAAAATTCTTTGAGTGATGAAACTTAACTGGTGTTCAGTCTACCCTATAGCTACAACCATGAGACGTTTTGGCGTTCTTGTTGGGCGTTTATACGATCCCAACAAACATATCGGGAAAAAACATTATTTGGTTATTACGTGCACTAAAGCGCAAGCTTTGTTCCTCGTCCAAGATTTTGTCGTGCACTACTGGGAAGTGCGAAACCGCAGAGCGCGGTCTGGCCGTCCAAGTTGCTCGGCGCTGGGCAGCGGAGCAGGGAGAGGGGTGCTTGTCTGACTTCTTGAGCGCTGTGCGGGTGTCAGGTTACGGTTTTCGCTAACTGACCCTCCTCAATCATCCTCAATGAGATGTAGAACTCATGTCGTACGGCAACGGCGACAAAAAATCAGATCATTACATGCTCCATACTTTTTCTCTTTTTTCACTAAAACGAAGGAAATTTAAATAAAGTCTGAGATCATTGATGCGACTGTGGCTTGGCTGTGCCCAGAGATGATAGTTTAAATGAACGATCTACTGTAGCGCTTTTGACCCTCTTCCTCAGAACGCCTATGAGGCTGATTGCAAAAAATGCGGTAAAATGGCCTAGTGGGGCCTAAGTCGTCTTTGCTGACGCCGTCAGCATCCGCTGCAGGACCTGAGGTTGTGTGGGTTAAGGTGGGAGGGGGGGGGGGGGGGGGGGTGTTCACGGGCGTCACAGTAGCTACTCCGTTTAAATTTGATCGGCAGTGAGAGGTAGAGGAGGGAACTGTGGTCGAAAAAAATGTGTTTGTCTCCGCTGGGAAAACCTTTAACGTAAAGTGTAATTGGATGCTCCCTATAATGCTCAGATCATCAAAATGTAAATGAAAGTTGTAGGACAATATAGTAACAGTTGCTTTTCTACTGTTCAAATTCTCTTCTGGAGTTGGCAGGCCCAGTCCCACATTTCTAGACCTTATTAAAAATCCGGGCTTTTCTGATATTTACTCAGGGGGGAACTGAATACCATAATAGTTCGAACAACCAAATATTTGGATCAGTCAGCACGAGAAGCAAAAAGTTACGTGGAGCATGCAGGCTATTTGTTGAGACCTGTTCCCAGCTTACCTGCTGTGCCTGTGACCCAACCAATAAGGCTGCAGCGATAAAAGTTAGTGTCCAGGACCGCATCTTGGATAAGGTTTGACGATGAACTGCCCGAGATGACAGAACCGCTCTGGTGTTGGTGGCGAGTAATATATGAAGCAGTCTGCTATCAGGCAGAGACTATTGACTAATTCGCGATTAATCTAAGTGATAAGAAACTCATGACCCAGCTAAACAAAAAATTCGATAACAAATGTCAAGATGGATTAGTTAAGTCCGACGAGGTTATTCGCCTAAACCTGGTTGTGACACGCGTCAAACGAGTAGGGTAGAGGACCTGTCCAGTGATTGTCCCTCTTGAACTTGAACGTCCCTGGCGGGTAAACGGCACGTCGCAGGTAAAACGTGCGTACTGCCATCTAAAGGCCGTTTTTTCACTACTGAGTCGCGCAACCATTACCCCGCCCATCTCCCTGAGATGGTAACTACAGCTGGTGCCTCTTGGGACTACACAAACAGTGACGCACAAGGTGAGTTTCTTAGCGGTCGGGCTAAGAGTAGATGGTTAGAATCGGAGTGTTATTTAGACCGTATGCCGACGCATTTGTTCGAAAACGTCTTTGCGGATAGGTTGATGAAGGTTCATTGTACCACATGGCAGAGGAGATAATGCAAATATTTGACTGGAGCTTGCTGTAGGGGGGGGGGGGGGTGATTACTGGTTCTCGGAGAGCTAATGCGACGGTGATTGCACTGGAAAAGCAAAGGTGCTATATAACACCTTCTAAGAGTGCTACTGCACTTGTGCCTTTGTAGAGGCACGATTTGTACAAAAACGTTAACACTTCGTGTAAACTGCGAAACGAACCCATGATAAAGAAAACTAAATTATATATCCTAATGTAATTAAAGAAGTAAACGTTTTTAGTTGTACGGGGTGTGCTTGGCCTATGCTGTCAGCCCATATATCGTCTTGGCCCCTGCGGCATGAAATGGTATGCACTGCAAACCCGCAACACTGAACATAGAGGTGTTCGCTCTGACCGAGGAGACCGAGGCACTGACCACCTGGTACCTGGATTTAAACAATGTTGTCGGTGTGGTAGCACGAATGTGTGCACCGTAGAAAGTTCAATTGACCACCAGAAAACTTGGTGAATGTTTAGGTGCACTGTCAACAAAGGGGCGGCGGGAGTGGCCTCGAGCACAGTGTCTATTGTTGGCGGTACTTCGTGTTAACTGAAAAACAATCCCCTGTCTAGGAATTTAATTGGCATACAAAAATTGAAGTTGGTGATTTTGAAGTTGGGATTGTTAAGATTTAGTACGGAAATAGTACGGAAATGGCGTAGACAGCGTACACCGAATATTGTTAAGAACCGTAACGCTTTGTCTTACGTAACGTAAGACGTAACGTAAGACGAAACGTAAGACGTAACGTAAGACGTAACGTAAGACGTAACGTAAGACGTAACGTAAGACGAAACGTAAGACGTAACGTAAGACGTAACGTAAGACGTAACGTAAGACGTAACGTAAGACGTAACGTAAGACGTAACGTAAGACGTAACGTAAGAC
>NW_026267290.1:191757-193598 GCF_000697945.3 Frankliniella occidentalis | reverse complement strand
TTTTTGTTAACGATTTAATCGACCATTTGATCATTTTCTCCTCATTTTTGTCAAGAAATGCCCCCAAGCATCTAAACGGTACAAGATAGAGCCAAACGGACGAAATTTTCGCCCAAAGGGCTCTACTTTGCCGGTTTACCCTTTAGGAACGCATAAAAAAATATTTGATAAAAATACATTTTGCGACCTGTAGTTTTTGATTTTTTATAAAGCCAATTTTTGAGCTAGAATGCTCATTTTCGAACTCGATCTGTCTTTTTATGGTACAAAACGACCCTGAAATTCCCAGATCGCTCTCTCAATTCATTCTCGAGTTATCCTGCGGACAGACATACAAACAGACAAACAAACAAACAGACAAACAGAATGAAACTTTTCCGGTCAGTGGAGTAATGGGCTTCGCTAATCGCTCAGCCAACAAAGTTACAGTAACTAGCTATATGTACGCCAGACCACGTCTCGCGTAACAGGCTTCGCGATATCTCACGAAACACTGTTACGCTGCGACGCGCCTGGCGCACATATAGCTAGGCCTGCGGCGCTGACACCCGAGACGGGGTAATAGGAGTGTGTATACAATTTTTCGAAATGAAGTCTTTTAAATGATTTAATCGACCATTTGATCATTTTCGGCTCATTTTTGTCAAGAAATACCCCCTAGCACCTAAACGGTACAAGATGGAGCCAAACGGACGAAATTTTGGCCCGAAGGGCTCTACTTTGACAAGTTACCCCTTAGGAACCCATAAAAAAATATTTTGATAAAAATTCATTTTGCGCCCTGTAGTTTTTGATTTTTTAAAAAAGCCAATTTTTTGAGCTAGAATGCTCATCTTCGAACTCGATCTGTCTTTTTATGGTACAAAACGACCCCTAAATTACCTGATCGCTATCTCAATCCATTCTCGAGTTATCGTGCGGACAGACAAACAAACACACAAACAAACAAACCCACAAACAGAATGAAACTTTTTCGGTCAGTGGAGTAATGGGCTTTGCTAATCGCTCAGCCAATTATAGAAATTAGGAAATGTCATGATTTTGTTAATCCTCGTCGGAAATACGATGTAAAGGTGTAAAGAGGTGAACCATAACCTCTAGCCATTCTCCAGTTTTAAACTGTTCTTAAGTAAAACATTCCTTTAACACTTTTTATTTTCGTGGTCGACAATAATTTTATATTGCCGGCCACTTTTTTGGCTTGTCGTCCAGAGCTTAAAATCTGTAATATTTAATATATGTGTGATATGGTAAGTTTTATCATAGTATTAATTTTCTGCTAATTTAATGTTGTATCATTTATTCTTTATTAGATGTCAATTTTCTTGGATGTTGCGGGCAGCCAATGAGCGCGCAGAGGGAAACAGATCGAGCAGTCATACTTTTCTTCTGTAGGTTCTGGTTAGCTTCCAGCAGAATACCCTATTCTGAGTAGAAAGAACTCGTGTCTTCTAAAAATGGTACCAACCTTTGCAAACGAACTCGCTTCATGTTTTTGAATACATTACTTAATGTACTCTCCTCACTTTTCTGTTTAATCCCCTTCTAACAAGTCATATAAACGCCCGACCACGTCTCGCGTAACAGGCTTCGCGATATCTCACAAAACACTGTAACGCTGCGACGCGCCTGGTGCACATATAGCTAGGCCTGCGGCGCTGACACCCGAGACCAGCAAATGGGAGGGTATATGGAAACAGGACCTTCCGGGCCAAAAATTTGACATCCTGAAACCATTTGTAGAAGTCTCATTACTTTAAAATTAGAGATATGAAACTTGTTCGGTAACGGTTTTTATTAAAAGTTCGAATTTTGACAGATTGTTATGTAAAAATCAACGT
>NW_026267290.1:168757-183462 GCF_000697945.3 Frankliniella occidentalis | reverse complement strand
ACTGAGGTAATGTAGAATTGAGATGCAACAGGTGGTCGCGGCGACATGACGCTCTGGCCCCCCGTGCGCGGCCCGTGTGGTAGAAACTGGTTCGTTTAAAAATAGCACCTATGAGGTGCATGTAACACCTTTCTAGAGGCACTATTTTACTAACGCCTTTAAAAGGCATAACATAGAACCTTTGTTTTTCCAGTGAACATTATGTGGTCAAGTCAGGCGCTTCGGTTCGGGATTGGCCAAGTACAGCACGTCAAAAGGTCGTAAACGGACGATTTTAGGGCGTTTCCCGTCCTGCAGGGAGCAAGTAGACCACCCTAATAGCCTACAACTGTCACATCATAGATTTTGCAAAGCAGTAGTGTTTTGAGCACGTTACGCACAGCAAAATCGCGAGGAAATGGAAGCAGCTGCCTCAGGGAGGAAGGCGTGGCCCGAATAAGCACTCAAAAGTGATAAAACCACAGAAATCTGCGTTGTATTACCACTTTTTCGACAAAAATTGCAGGGGACAATCACTGTATTAGCCTGGACAATAATTAAGCAAACGCGGTAAATTACCGTGACAATCGTTCCCTGGGGAGCAAGCCGTGTACTCTAGGCGCGCTGGACCTCTCGGCGGCGGGCAGTGCGGCTCTGGACGGGTCTATCCTGGCAGTTAAGAAGCACATGAGTTATGGGCTGGACTAATAATAGACTCGTAAACGTTAGAGTTCCCTGTAAGAAATATTAAGAAATTTCCTATAATTTCCCAGTGGGAACTGGGATTTTCAATTCCCAGCCCAGTGGGTTTGCACTGGATTTGGATTTTCAAGTCTCTTGAACTTGTGAAATTTTAGTGCGAAGGTAGAAAATTCATGCCTGGAAACGAAAAATTGCGAATTGGATAAGAGGTTGTCATCAACAGACCCACAACTTGAGTTTAAGTGTCGGATTGAACTGAAAGTGAGAATCCTGCAACCACAAACCAGAATTTCCCAACCTATACAGAGGGGGGGGGGGGAAGTGAGAAGGAAACCATTGTTTAAAGTTCATCTTCACAAAAGAAAACGAAAATGTTTTATGCCCGAAGACGATCGGAATAGACGATGTGACTCTGAGCGTGCTAACGTCGCAAATCTTTCTGCTAGCACCGCTGGAAACCCGCGTAGAGTACACCAAATGACACAAAACGTGTTTTTGGTCATTTTAGAGACTTTTTATGTTTTTTGTTGGTCAAAACTCTTACTTTGAACGCTGTTTAATACACGATGCAACGTTGCCAAATTAACTTTTGCCTCTGGGTCACATCGTCTATCGAAATGGCAGAGTTATTCCCTCTCAAATTGACAATTTGGTGGTTTTGGGCACTTTTGTCAGTTTGGGGACCAATAACTTTGCCGTTTCGACTCTGATAGGCTCTGAGCATAAGACATTTCCGTTTTAATTTTGCAAGAGGAATCTAAATCTGGGATTACACTTTTCACTTGACAACTTTAAGTAAATTTATATTTTTCATTGCAACAAAAAATAATGGTGTTCACTCGTAGAATGACTAATTTAATCTTACAAAAAGACATCCTAAAAGGTTTATTAAACTCTTAACGTATTTTCTTAATAGCGTAGTATTTGGGTACGGGAGCCAAATCAGTGTGAACAGCAGATCACATGAGTGGAGAATGGCGACGAGTTCCTGGCTCGCACCTCTATTCTGTGTTCGGCATAACAAAGGGAAAAACAAAGGCAATCGTAAAACAATTCAATGGTTCTAATTAGGGTTGTAGACTGGAGATGTCGCTACCATATTGATCACTAAGGCCGTTACTGGATGTGTTCTGCTATAACCAGGTTAGGTTATGTTGCCCTTTTGTTAGATTATGTTTGACTGATGACAATACTACACTACGTCCTCTTTTCAGAACCTCCCTCTTAACAGCTCGTCTTACTTCTGCGTCCCGGATGGTCTTGCTCTGGACCGTTTCCAGGGCAAGGGCCGCCACCTCAAAACTGTTCCGAATTTCACGTTAAAGCACTCCGGTAAAGCTGAAAAGAAGAATGATGCGGGGAACAACAAAACGGAAAATTCCTCTGCTCGAACATGGTGACATCCTTGGTCTTGTTCCCCGCATTCCCAATTCACAATCTCCCCGCCTGCATGCTAGAGCGCGCCACCGACCGAGAACTACATCTCCTGTACGCCTCCACCCCCCGTTCCCCTACCTTCACCTTCAACCCGTCCGCTCGCCTGTCGCTCACACATACAAAACAAAAGCAGTCCGACTTCGACCTACAGACATGGCGTCGACGCTGTCTTATGTAACCTTTTCTAATCAACCTTTTACTTTAGTGTCAGTGCTGAACCCTGTGATGTCAGTGGGTGCAGTTACGGAATTATGAACACCCAGAATTTGTGCTTCATTCTCTGTGGAAAACTGATACAGTCTGACTACGGAAGCTAGTGGTTTAAACTACTCCTCCAAATATAAGCTGTGATTGGGTTTATGAAGGCAGAGCCATGAATGGCTATTCCCTACAACTTGAATTGTTGCTGAAGTAAGTTGTTACCAGCCGTCTAAGGCAGCTGGAGCCTGGATATGTCAACACTGTGCACTGCAAAACACTGCAAAAATTACTGAAATGGTGCCTGGCAATTTACACGCCGAACAGTCTTATTCAGGCGTTGGTAAAGTTGTGAGCCTAGAAGGCAGCGTAGCCACAGGACAGCCTGCGGTCAGCTTCCAGGGTCATGCGCTCGATTGGGGTAAGTTTCAATCCACCCCATCTGTACTTATTTCCAACCAAGCCAGATTTGCTGTCTCTAAAATTTTTTTTGTCAAAATGTGATTCAGGTTCAATCAAATGATACCCACTCTGATGATCTACATAATTTCACAACAGTCGATGCGTTTTGTCTTAGAAAAGTGCCAACTGTTATTGATATGAATAAATCTTGTCCATATGTAACAGCTGTCTTATTTATGTTCTCCTTACTACAGTATAGAGAAATATGTTATACTCAAACCAAACAACAGAATCCAAATGATCCTTTCCAATTTTGGTTGACGAAATACTTAAAGAAATACATTATATAATAGACGAAAAAATAGAGTACAGATCGCGCTATATATTTTTGACAAATAAATTAGATGGATTCTATCAGTCAGTTAAAATCATAGGACAAATAAATTGAAAGCTAAAATAAATTATATCATCAATGGTACCATTGGTTTCACTATAATGACCAGATAAATATTATAACTACTTTCAGTCACAAAAAAATATCATAAGAACACATCATTTAAAATATTAATATTAGAAAAAAAATCTCTGAAAGTTAAAAAATGAACGCCCCAACATTTTACAAGTTAGTTAGATATTTTTAATTCTCTTCATCTCTAAAATAGAATTTTGAGAACAACTGGCGTGTTGGTACGAAGCAAAGACTAACAGTGCACCTTACACAGTACAGTGGTAAGGTCTGCGGCACCATGCTTAACATCTACCAGGGGGTAGAAACGGAGCGCTCAGGCTGCACACCATGCGCGTCCCGGGCCGCGCGCCAGCCGGTTGAGCACATACATGTCTTTTCCGCACTTTTTGAAGCTGTTTGATATTTTGACCAAACGCATGAGCGGTATCGCGCGAAAGGGTAGAGATCGGACTTTACCCAGGTACCTTTACAATCCACCCCTGGTTTCATTTGGCCGAGATAATATGATTATAGTGAACCAACAGACTACCTGGAGGCCCCGCCGGGGCGCAAACAAAACAAATTTTCACGTAAGCCAAGCGATTGCATTGTTGAACGAGTGCGTAACTAACAAGATTACTAAACCAGCTTTCGAATAGGATAGGTGTACTTTCGGTCTAATCAAAATATATCCTTCATTTTATAAAAATAGGCTGATGTGAGAACCGCAGCCATTATGAATTCGGCAGCTTATTTTACATTTTAATAATACTCAAGTGACTTGCGGCGAAGCAAGAAGTGTCCTATCCTAAGGTGCGTTTCATGGGCTTTCCGACGCCGTCGGAGTTTTTAGCCCGCCCTTCTGCTTTGAAAAAGCCATCCAGCGGGCTTATGCTGTCTGTCTGTTCCACTAGAAGGAGATGTGCTAGGCGTGGCGTGGTGAGCATGGCGCGACGACCACGGCAAGGCGAGCAAGGCGCGGTGAGCAAGGCTCGGTGACCATGGCGGCGAGCGGGGCGCGACGCCATTGAACGCATCACCATTGAACGCGGCGGTGTTAAAGGTTGGCGTGGCGCAGGATGGCATGGCAAGCACCACATGCACGCGCGCGCACACACACACACACACATAGGCGACGGTTTGGCTGGGCGCGGTGGCCCAGTGCTTTATGCTCTCTTTTATGACGGCGGGTCGTTAAAAGGCGGTCGGAGAACGGCGACCAGAGCTGCATAGGGCTGCGCAGCAGCTGCTAGGCCTGAACAGCACCACAGGGGCGGAGGCACGAGGCAGAGGCACGCGACAGCCCCACTGCCTAAATACATTGGACAACTGCTTGCGCGTTTCTGCTGCTTTAACTGGCGAACTTTGAACTTTACGCTCTGGCAGCGCTACGGCGTTTCTGCTTTTGACGCTGACAACTGACAACTTCACGCTTCAACTAACAAACGGACTTATGCACTTTACTTGAGTACAAGCTGCTGATTACTTCGTATCATCTGCTAAAAAGCCTAAAAACCGCAAAATAGGAAAGAAACTCCCTCCCCCTCGACCCCAAGAAGCGTCTTCTATGCAGAAGTGTGGGTTGTAGTCGCGGTGCTTCACCGTTACATCCCTTTATCGTGTCTACGGGGCAAACTCAAAGACGACGGGTTTAAGCGGGCCGAAGGCCCGCTACATCGGTCCGCTACATCGGTCCGCTACATCGGTCCGCTACATCGGTCCGCTACATCGGTCCGCTACATCGGTCCGCTACATCGCCGCTACATCGGTCCGCTACATCGGTCCGCTACATCGGTCCGCTACATCGGTCCGCTACATCGGTCCGCTACATCGGTCCGCTACATCGTTCGATCATGTTCTTCAGCAAATCGCGTAACGGAAATGGTCGGGCCGCAGGCCCGACCATCGCCGCCGGCATGCTAAGCAGGCCCGGCCCCTGCTGAACGGAGTTGCCAGCGGAGCGAAGTGGAGCTGGCAACTTCGTTCGGCGTAAGGGCGGGCCTGCTTGTTCCTTCCTAGGAAACCCCGGCCGAGAGCTGGCGCTAATCCCTCTACCGGCGCACTCGCCAGCTGGAAAGGGGCGGCCCCGGGACGCCTGGGGTACCTGAGGTCTCTTCTGCACTGCACTGCACACTCTGCTGCTGGAGCCGACGATCTCGTCAGTCTGAGAGTGGAAGTCGCAGAGGAAGGATGTGTCCGTGCTTCTCGTAGAAGTCCATACCAGGTGGCTGACTAACCCTTTTGTATTGACTATGCTGTACCGCATGCACGAGTGCGGGCGGGTTTCCTACTTGCTCGGCACGTAAGGCGCCGTAGACAGGGGCGATAGGCAAGCCCGTCCGCTCTCGTGCGTGCCGTACAGGAAAGTACAGAAGTGGAACCTATTTATCAGCCACCTGGTAGATTTGATGTGCGATTTGAACTTGAAAGTATTTTAAGCGTTTCACCCAACTGAATTCATTGGCCTGCTCGCTATGTTGCATCACTGATAAATAGACTTGCAAGTAATATTTATTAGCGAATAAATGTTCCAGATAAGGCCAATTAATTCAGTTAGGTGAAACGCTTTAAACACTTTCAAGTTTAAGTCGCCTATCAAATATATGGACTTCTTTGCAGCGGGCGTCTGTGTATTGCACTGATAAATAAAGTGTTCAACTTGCGTGCACATGTACGTGCTCAACACTAATTTGCACATTTTTATAGTGTTTGACTGGTTATTTGAATACTGTAAAGTGTTTTGAAACCAACCGACGCGGGGAGGGGGGGAGGAGGGGAGCCCCCTCGCCCCTGAGTCCGAGTACAGGCCTGTCGTCATGCACGCTCCGAGTCGCGCACCTTAAAGGACCTACTCTATCCGCCATTTTTTTCACAGATTGCTCAAGCCCTGTCAGACGATCCCGCTAAAATGGAGGGTGTCGATCGCGACCGTGTACAGCTCCAACTGGGTGTATAACGAGTTGCGTGAGTGTCCGCGAGTATTCGAGAGTATTAGCGAGTTTATGCGAGTAATAGCGAGTATCTGCGAGTGTAAGACGAGTATTTCTCGATTTTTTCGCGAGTTTTAGCGAATTTTCCGCGAGTTGTGGCGAGCTGTCGCGAGTATCTTGCGAGTATTTTTCCTCGTGTACAACGAGTTGGCGGGTGGGGGACCCCTCGGTGTACAGCTACTCATTAAGTTCTGGCAACCATTCAAGGCTGAGTCGCTGAAGTTGGAGGGGGAAGATTACCCCACGCTCCCTCTAGCATGCCTTGCAATTGGGAAGCTTATGATACAAGTAACCATTATCCGATAGGATGTATCCTCCACGTTCACTCCGGAGTAATTTTCCTTGTTCACCTATGCCCGTGAAGTCCGCGTGTAAGTGTGATGTGTTTCCCCGGAGCGCCAGGCTATTGTTGATGCTCGGGCATACTCCGCTACATGGCTGTTGATACTCCTCGGCTATTAAGAATTTTGAATACGTCGATACTCCGCGCTAGTGTTGGCTTTAAAATTTTAAAAAAGGGTTGGGTGAATACACGGGTTCGAAATTTCTCAGGGTGAATTGATTGGGTTCAAATTTTCCGAGGGTGAATGGGCGTGGGTTCGGATTTGGAGGGGGTGAATTGTCGTGTAATCTGCGAGAGCCATGTGTGAGACTAGACTGACTCAAAGCGGACAGTCATGAGAATGACAGCACTGCGTTAACTACTCGCTTGCCCCTAATGCAAAGCACGCACGAAGCTCAGCCGCTGGCGAAAGCACACTGTAAAAAATGTTGGGAATTCTACTATACGCATGTATAGGAAATTTCCTATACATCGTATCGGAAGTGAAAATTCCTATAAATGTATAGGAATTTTCCTATTTGGGAAGATGTGTATGGGAAAAGTACCAAGTGTATAGGCAAATCCCCAGAAATGTATGGGAAAATTCCGATACGTGTCTGGTAGGCATATTTTCCTTAATATGTTTAGGAAATTTACTAGATGATGACAATAATTTTCCTATACAATGTTTGGAATTTGAAAAACGGGTAAAGATATGCACATCTTTCTACCTTTCACATCTTGGTCGGCGCAGTCACTTTATGAGCTTATTTCTGACGCCTGACGCCACACCACATAGGGTTGGACACATTTAGAGTCTATTTAGCAGTTTAAACTCTGATAATCGAATTTCAAGTCAGGGCAGGCAGTAAAATTCAAAACTCGACATCAAAACATCTAGGAGTGAATCCCCAAAGCCGTGGGCTAGCCCCGGCACCGCGCCGACACCTGGCTGACCCTCTGGGAATGGCCCGGCGAGGGGCGGCGCGCGGTTCTGGGATGACCCAGGCTTGGTGGGGCACGCCTCCCAACAAGTCTCCGTGGTCTAACGGTCAGCGTGACGGGATCGCAAGCCAGAAGTCCGAGGTTCAACTCTCCATCCGGTAAGGTATTCCATAATTGTATCAATGCTCACTTAAATGAAATTACCGGAAGGCGGCAGTAAGGCGACAAGGAACGAGGGAACACGGCGTGGAAGTGGTTGAAAAAAACTTTTTCTTTTTTGAAAGAGCATCGGGTGTATAGGAAAATTCCTATACATGTGTAGGGATAATCCCACACACACATAGTACATATCCTACACAGGTGTATAGGAAAATCCCTATACTTGAATGGTAAGAATACTAACGTGTATGGTAGAATTACCACACGCCTGTATGGGAAAATTCCTATACATGTATATGTGAATTGCTGCAGATACATTTATAGGAAATCTACCATAGAAATTTTTTACAGTGCACGCACGGTGAAGCGCCGCTGGCGAAACCACGCACAGCGCAGCGCCGCTGGCGAAACCACGCACAGCGCAGAGCCACTGGCGAAACCACGCAAGTGCATTTTTTGGTCATTTTTGGAGACATATACCGTTGGAAAGAGGAAATCATGCTCTTTCAGAATATATAGATATCTCAAATTTTTTGAAAAATGCACTTGCGTGGTTTCGCCAGTGGCTCTGCGCTGTGCGTGGTTTCGCCAGCGGCGCTGCGCTGTGCGTGGTTTCACCAGCGGCGCTCCGCGGTGCGTGCTTTCGCCAGCGGCTGAGCTTCGTGCGTGCTTTGCACTAGGGGCAAGCGTACTGGTTTAAGGCCCTAACATTAAAATATGCTGTATAAGACTAGACACAGAAGGAGTTAAATTTACTTCCACGCATACCCCGAATGACCCCGAACGTATCCGAACAACGAAATAAATGTGTTGTTGTTTTTTTTTTTGTTTTTTTGCATGGGACTGTCCAAATTTTATTAGCCCGCCCTTTGGCTTAAAAGCTATATAAGCGGGCTTATGCCATCGCCCCTGTGTGTATCTGTCCGTCCATCTGTCCGTTTCCCAAAAAGGACCTGAGTTACAGGTCTGAAATTTTCAGGCCATTATTGTTGTCACTTCTGGACAATGAAACGGTTGGTGGAAATCCTGGCAACCCCCCCTGAGTAGATATGAGGAGGTAACAAAGAAATAGGGGTTGGTCCAAGATGTGGGAATTATTGTTAATGGTCTTCTCAGGAGTAATTCGGTAAGAAGAGGCCATCGGACCAAAATTTCGTCCGTTTGGCTCTATCTCTCACCGTTCAGGCGCTAGAGGGAGGTTTACTCACAAAAGTGGCCAAAAAATAAATCTATTATTTTTAGACAATATTTAATGGTCTCCTAAGGGGTGAGTCGTAAAAGAAGAACCCTCTAGTGCAAAATGTCGTCCGTCTGGCTTTTACTGTTTATTTACAAGAGGGAGTTTTTCTTGCCAAAATGGAAAAAACAGAAATGTTTTTATTTTTTTCAGGAGTACACTTTTGTCTCTAGACTTTTCTCTGAAGAGTGGATTTATTTTATGGTGGCACATCATTAAAAAAATGTGTACACTCCCATGAAAAAAAAAGAAAAACAATTATTTCGCTGTTCGGACAGGCTCGGAGTCCTTCAGAGTGTGCCTGGACGTATATTTACCTTCTTTTAGGTCTAGTCTTATACATCTTTTCATAGGTGTGTAATTGGATCCATATAAGCTACAATCGATAACTTAGAAGGGTTTTGGCATAACTTGCATGAATTCTACAAACTGCGGCACACACAGCCAATGATGTTCAGCCTATGAAAAGAATGCTTCGTTTGTTGAGGTTTGGCTACGAAAAAGCATGGAGTAAAGCGGTACTACATTGAAGTAGACAGCAAAGGTACCTGGCAAAAAGATGGTTTAAAGCAAGCCGTCACTCACACTCAAACGGGCCCAAGGCCCGTTTTCCGATAGAAGTTATATTACACCATGAAAATTCAGAAGGCCGCCGGTGGGCCAAGCTAGGCCCGCTCCCTCCCGAACCGAGTTTCCGGTGGAGCGAAGCGGAGCTAGCAACTTGGTTTGGCGGAAGAGCGGGCCTAGCTTGTTAATGATATGCAACCATAAAAAAAAACCCACTCTTCTGCTTAGAAGGAAATTTTGAACCGACGGCATACTGTAATTCTCAAACAAAAGTGTACTCCTGAAAAAAAAAATACAAATGTTTCTGTTTTGGCCAGTTTGGTAAGTAAAACTGATTTTTGTCACTAAACAGGACGCAATTTTGGCGCAAGAGGCTCCACTTTCCCAGGTTTCCCCTACGGAGACCATCAAATATTTTCTAAAATTTAAACATTTAATTTTAGGCCACTTTTGAGAGTACAACTCTATCTAGCGCATAAACAGTGAGAGATAGAGCCAAACGGACGAAATTTTAGCCCAAAGAGATCTACTTTCACGAGTTGCCCCTTAGGAGACCATAAAAAAAAAAAAAATCCACTTCTTGGACCAACCCCTATTTCTTTGTTACCCCCTCAGACCCACTCAGGGGTGGTTGCCCGGATTCGCACCAACCGTTTCGTTGTCCAAAAGTGACAAGAATAATACCCTGAAAATTTCAGACCTCTAGCTCACGTCCTTCTTGGGGAACGGACAGACGGACAGACAGACAGACGCAGAGGCGATGGCATAAGCCCGCTTATATAGCTTTTAAGCAAAAGAGCGGGCTAATAAGCAAAAGAGCGGGCTAAAAACGGGCTAAAAAGACAGATCGAGTTTGAAGATGAGCATTCTAGCTCAAAATTAACTGACGCAAAATGTATTTACTTTTCAAACATGTGTTTACAGGTTTGTTTCTCAAGGTTAACTTGTGAAAGTTGAGCACCTCCGACGAAAATTTCGTCCGTTTTGCTCTACCTCGTACCGTTTGGGTGTTAGAAGGCGTCTCTTTACGAGAATACGGTGAAAATGACTAAATGGTCTATTAAGTCGTACAAAAGGCCCCATATTGAAATATGGTACAGGCAGTAATACCCAAACCACACAGTTGACGACGAACCACACCCTCCTTTGGGCTCAAGGGTCCCTAGATTATCTAGTATCACTAAAACGTTGATGTTTACGTAACAGTCCGTCAAAATTCGAACTTTTAAGGTAGGACCCTAGTGAAAAAATACCGAAAATCGCAAAAACGTCGAAGTAGTAAGGTGAAAAACGGTCTAGGGGCTCGTAGACCAAAAACTCGACGTTGAAGTTGTAGAACAGAGCTCTCTGATGAAAACAAGATGTGAACGAAATTTTGACCGAAAAATTGCGTTTACATCTTTTTTTCATCAGAGATCTCTGTTCTACAAACTTCAAGGTCGAGTTTTTGGTCTACGAGCCCCTAGACCGATTTTCACTTTTTCACTAGGGTCCTACATTAATAAAAACCTTAATCAGACAGAAGTTTTTTCCCCCCTAATTTTAAAGTAAGAAGTCCCCAAAAAAGTCTGTGAGTATGTCAAATTTTGGGGCCGGAAGGCCCTGTTCCCGAATACCCTCCCATTATATCGTCTCGGGCGTCATCGCCAGGCTCGTCGCAGCGTTACAGTGTTTCGTGAGATATCGCCAAGCCTGATACGCGAGACGTGGTCCGGCGTGCATAGAGCTAGTAACTAAGCTCAGTCAGGCCGTCTGGACTCGAGAGTTCATAGTGCCTATCTTATCACAGAACAAATAATCTGCTGATTCGATTTGGGTGACAAGCTACACTGTTGTAATATGTGCTGTTGAAATAAATAGCCTGCTGATGCCACTCCACGTCACTCGAGGCTTTGCGATATCTCACCGAACTCACGCATTCGGATTTAGCGCTGTAGCGATCACATCGTTATGTAACTGGCCCAAGTTCAAATCTTTCACCCTATCCCTTGACTAGCATATTTTTCATACTGATTTCGGTAGTTCCCCAAAAGTTGTTAAATCCTTCCGCCTCCCGAGTGGTAGCCAGCATGCCCACCCTTCCGCCGGAGTTACTAGCTTCGCTTCACTCCGCCGGCAACTCCGATCGGCAGGGGCTGGGCCTGCTTGGCCTGCCGACGGCGATGGACGGGCCTGCAGCCCGACCATTTCCGTCACGCGATTTGCTGATGAACATAATCAAATGATGTAAGGGGCCTACGCCTACGGCTAGCTAAAACCCTACCCGTCGTCTTAAAAATTTTCCCCATAGACACAAGAAGAGAAAGGGATGTCGGTGAAGCACCGAGATTACAGCCCACCCTTCTGCCTAGAAAAAGTTGTTTGGGGCGGTAGGGGGGGGGGGAGGTTCTATTATGTGTTTTCAAACGAACCCGTTTCTACCAGACAGCGCGGCGCAGGGGGGGAGGCGGGAGATCGTTCAACACCACCTGTTGAGCAGCTCCACACCCACGCCCAGGTACCTCGGCAACAGTAGGCACTTTACAGCACAAATACTTTCCCGCGCCCCGCACCTCGCGCTCGTTCAAATTTTAATTAGATAACAAAAACAAACACACACACTCAGCTAACGAGCAAGCACCGTGTGTTGAGTGACAGACAACGATAGCTAGGTCCAACTCATCTTTGAGCAACCCCAGGGCAGCTCTCGGAGCTACTTACTCACGCATTAAACGAATCCCGTTTCCTCAGATTCGTTCAGCAAAGTTGGGTACATAGCCATTCGCCTTTTCAAATTTCTAGCTCTGTTTCTTTTGCCATTTATTAAAAATTTACATACAACGGAATTCATTTAACAAACTTTAAAAATCTTTGGAATCTTTATTCTAAACCACGTCGAAATTAGTTCACAATTTCGTCTCAAAATTTCAATCCGCGCTAAACACACATCAATAACGGAATAGGGTATTTCAATGGAGCGCTGCCCGGAACTAAGAAGAACAAAACCGGATACAGAGAGCGGTGGTGGGGGCGGGCGCGCGGAGGAGCGGAGGGCGGGCGGCTAGGCGGGCGGAGGGGCGGCTAGGCTCCCCTTCACCCGCCGCCCCTCCGCGCGCCCGCCCCCACCACCGCTCTCTGTATCCGGTTTTGTTCTTCTTGGTTCCGGGCAGCGCTCCATTGAAATACCCTATACACACTCCATAAAATCCCAGCTAAAATGCAAGAGAAAATTTAAGACATACTAATGCTTAATACAACAGCGACGTCTCGCTGCGCTTGCTACTCACAGCTGCACTAGAGCAACAAAAGCTTCCATCGCCTTGAAGCACGCAGGACCTGGAGTACTGACTGGGGGATGCACCGCGGTGAGTCCGTCCTGGTGCACCAGGGCACGTCCACGCTGGAGCAATTCAAGGCGTCCCTGCGGTGCACGCGGCCCTGGGGCAGGGTGCTGCACCTCGGGCGCCAGGACATGCTGGCCAGCAAAACGTTTAGCCTGCACATCTTCCTGTTGAACGTCGTCGTGCAGGGTTTGTCCAGCAACCAGCTGTTCCTGGCGAGCAAACGCGACCGGCGGGCCGTGCACCGCGCCGTGCAGCAAGGCCTCGAGAGCGGCGCTCTGCAGCCCATCGAGGGCGCCAGGACCTTCTCCTCGCCCTCCACGACCAGCATCGAGGACGCGCTCTGGGTCAGCGGCGCCGGCAGTGACGTCGCCAAGGTGGTCCTGCCAGCAAGCTACGTCGGCACCAACCTGCGCATCGAAGGGGTGGCGCGCTGGGACGAGGCCGCGGCGCGCTCCAGGCCGCCCGGGGCCCCGTGCACTCGGTAGTGGTCATCGCCAAGGACAGCAGAAGCGTGCCCGCGCTCCTGCACCGCGCTCTAGGGCTGGCCGCGGATGCCCGCGGATTGCTGGTGCTGTGCGAGCGCGCCGACACCACCTGCGAGCTATGCGAGGCACGGCAGAATAGGGTATTTCGGGTAAGCGGAGCGGCGGAAACGGAACTGCCCAGTCCACCGCTGGTTGCATCTCTGCCGCTGATCCGCGGGGGAGAGGGGGAGGCGGCGGGGCGACGCAGCGTCTACTGCGCATGCGCAGTTCGCAGGCTGAGACGGGTCCAGCAGCGGCTCGGCCGTTCCGTTTCCGCTTCTTCCCTTACCCGAAATACCCTACTGTTAACGTTGGTGGAGCTGGCGCGCCGGGCGGCCGCCCGGGGCCGCGTCGCGTGCTGGACCTGCCCTTGCTGGGGCTGCGGACGCGCCACACCCGCAAGGCCCATGCCGCTGGACGCCATGCACGCCGTGCAGAACGACACCCTGGCTACACTGGCGCTCCGCGTCGTCAACCCCGTCATGGTGGCGGAGGCCGGGGCGCAGGACGACCTGGCGCTGCAGGCCGCGTGCGCCGCCGACGCCATTGAGGCGGTGCGCTCGATCGGACGGTACAACGTGCTGGGCTGGGGGATGGGCGCGCCACTAGCCCATCGAGGTGGCGCGCCAGCGCCAGCTCGAGCGCCGCGGCCACCACGCTGTTACGTTCCTCGTCGACGGCAACGTGCAGCGCGTCCAGTCGTGGGCAGCCGAACAGTCGAACGTCTCCCTCCTCGGAGCCGCCTTCTCGAACGACAAGTCGCAAGAGGTGCGGGTCTCCTGAAGGACAAGTCGCGCACTCTTGCATTTTTTTTTTTTTTTTAAACAAACACATACTTAACAAAACATTAAAATTGCACTTCACTGCTGCGCTAGAACAACGGCGGCACGCACACTAGGTTGTTTCATTTTGCGGGGTCAGGACGCCAAATTTTCTGAAGCGAGGTATTTCTGAAAGTTTATTTCATGCTCATACTCATGGAAAAAGCCCGGGACCTGTGCGATGAAGGGAACCCGGCGCAACCCGCGCTCAAAGTTTTTTGGGTGTTTTGGCGGTTATCACAACCGACACGTCTTCGGGCCCGCTGTGCGGCGGCGCCGCCGCCGCCGACCACGCCCGTTCCTGTGGTGGCTAACTATGGTATGTACTTCATATCGGACATGGTCCGACCCGCCCTCCCCAACCCCCTCAGGAGCCAGGGCGTAAGTACTCAAAAACCAGGTACCTCGCTCTAGACAGTACCGTTGATTGGCTGAGCGATAGCGAAGCCTATTACTCATCTGATGATCAAAAAGTTTCGATAGCCCTTCGGTCCGGCTACCTTTCCGCGCAGGCGGCGTTCCCATACCACTAGGTAGATGTATGCCAGACCACGTCTCGCGTAACAGGCTTCGCGATATCTCACGAAACACTGTTACGCTGCGACGCGCCTGGCATACATCTACCTAGACCTGCGGCGCTGACACCCGAGT
>NW_026267290.1:168363-168707 GCF_000697945.3 Frankliniella occidentalis | reverse complement strand
ATTACTTGTTAGTGCGCGCGGGCCGGCCCTGCCTGCCTGCGGGACGGGCCAGGCGAGGGGGTTTTCACTCGACATTTCGTTGTACACGGTATTTCGTAATACGTGTATTCTGCCGGTATTTCGCCGGTATTTCTCAGGAAAAGCTTACCGTTTTGGAGCATATTTCGGCATATTTTGGTGTATTTCATGCGAAATACCTGTGAAATACCTCATTTGGTGTACACGGTATTTCAGAAGTGAAAACCCCCTCGGGGCCAGGCTGTCAGCCGTGGTGGCCGCGGTCTGCGTAAGACACGCGCATTTTGTCAAAGGACCGCCAAAATTTGCACAGGAGTTCTTAAAGA
>NW_026267290.1:167694-168223 GCF_000697945.3 Frankliniella occidentalis | reverse complement strand
CCTAGCTATGTGTGCGCCAGGCGCGTCGCAGCGTAACAGTGTTTCGTGAGATATCGCGAAGCCTGTTACGCGAGACGTGGTCTGGCGTACATTTATCTAAAGATAGAGCCGAACGGACGAAATTTTCGCCCAAAGGGCTCTACTTTGATAAGGTACTCCTTAGGACACTGTAATTTTTCTTTAAAAAAAAAAAACAACATCATTAGTAGGACCTGTGGTTTTTGATTTTTTAAATCCAATTTTTGAGCTAATATGCTCTTCTTCGAACTCGATCTGTCTTCTTATGGCACGAAACGACCCTAAAAATCCCAGGTCGCTAGCTCAATTCGTTCTCGAGTTATCGTGACGACAGACAAACAGACAGACACACAGACAGACGAGAAAATTTTTTAATAACTGGAGTAATAGGCTTCGCTATCGCTCAGCCGATAGGGTATCCCTCTAGAGCGCGGAGCGGAACTAAGAAGAACAAAAGCGGATACAGAGAGCAGTGGTGGGGGCGGGCGCGCGGAGGAGCGGCGGGCGGGCG
>NW_026267290.1:163793-166988 GCF_000697945.3 Frankliniella occidentalis | reverse complement strand
CCCCCCCCCTCTCCCTCTCTCCTCCCCGCACCATGCGCCGGCCGCGGGCGGGTCCGGGCGCGATGTTGCTGCCCTCCCCCTCTCTTCTCCCCGCACCCTGCGCCAGCCGCGGCAGATGCACCCCTACGCAGGAAATTGGGGAAGCGCCGCATTCTCTGCAACGGGGACGTGCCGGAGCAGCAGTTCTCGTGCAACGCACAGTGCAGCAACATCTCAGTGTGAGGGACCGCATTGCAGCAGCGCGTCCGCGAGTGCAGCGAGTGTGTTTGTGCGGCTTTGACTTGCCTCATCAGCATCGGCCAGATAAATACTTCCCAAGTAAGTAAACGACGTACGATGTGAATGACTCGATGGCGATACTCGTGCGAAATAGTATGTTTTGCTTGTGTGTGTGCAGGCATGCCGCCACCCACCCAATTCGTTTGCGACCGGTGCGAGAAATCATTTTCAATACCTATCCCCTTAAAAGAGCACAAGTCGAAGCCATGCGGAGATCAGCTGCAGTGTGCAAAGTGTCAAGGAAAATTCAAGACAGCCAGCGCTTTGAAGAAGCATCGCGACAGTGACTTGTGTGGATCCAACTTTTCTTGCGAAGTGTGTGGCAAGACTTTTGCAAGAAAAAGGACAATGCAACAACATCGAAGAAGGCATTCCAAATCATTTAAGTGCACTCAATGCCCAGCCGAATTTGGTCGATTGGAGATATTGCAAGGACATACGGCAGCAATACACAACAGCCCGAAAATAGCGTGTCCCAGGTGTGACAAAATTTTCAAATCCGACGAACGACTGCAGTAAATTGCAAATTGCGTTAATTTGAACGTTATGAATTACTCTGTACGAAATCGTGCATTTGCGCGCACAAACTCGCTTACAAGGAAACCAAGTAAAATTTCAGATATTGCAAAATTTAATGCTTACAATTATATACAATAGTATATACATTTACAAATCACAAACGGTAATACTGCAGTATGACATGGCATAGATAAGAAAACATCGCAAAACATACAGCGAAATACATTAACCTCAGCAGTTATACGAGTGATCAAACACAGGAATATATTCACTTAAAAATTACACATGAGGTATCTAACTACTAGGAACTAATTAGTCGTAAAAAATCAAGATCAAGATGAATGGTTAATGCACAGGCTTCAACTTTCGGAACCGTTTCCGGCAGAGCGGGCCGGTTCCGGCGGCCTTCTTCCACTCTGCCAGGCAAGTGCCACAAAACGCGTGGTGGCACGCCAGAATGGAGTCCGGCCGCCGTTTGAGGCATATACGGCAGGCTCCTGTGAAACAAAGTGTTATGGGAATTCGGAATTTTACAGAGAACTAAATCCTGCTGATGTGGAAGACCGAGGGGAAATCACTTGCGAAATAGTTCTTACACCTTCCCCCGAAATAGTTCGAAATAAAGGCGAAATAGAGCAAAATAAAGACGAAATACACTCGAAGTAGTCGGTGAAATAGTCACGAAATACCCCTGAAATACTCCGAAATAGCCTGAAATAATCCGAAATAGGCGGGAAATAGCCGAAATGGCAGGAGAAATAACCGAAGTGGAAGGAGAAATACCGCGAAGTAGCCCGTGCGCTACGTACTGAAGTGACTTTCCGCTCGGGTTAGGACAGGGAACTATTTTTCAACTTACCATCGTGGGGGTCATCCGCCGGTAGCTGTTGCGGCCCCGCTGCGACCTGCTGTGGCTGGGGGGGCTGTGGTGCTGCCGCCAGCTGTGGTTAGAGTTGGAGGGGTGCCGCCGCGAGCTGTGTCTGGATTTGGAGGGGTGCCGCCGCCAACTGCTGGGGCTGCGGGCTCAGTGGCTGGAGAGGGGCACTTCGGGGAGGGCGCGCCAGCAACGAATGTAGCCCTGCACACAGGAAATAAATTATTGCAGATGGTGAACTTTACGCAAGTACAAGCAGCTCATTGTAGTTTGTTTTAACAATTAAGAGAAAATTAGTAATTGAATAGAAGTTAAAACTTACGTGCGCGCGCCTCAACCGCCTCCATGCCCCTCTTCCTCTTTAAATGAGCCACCCAAGCATCTTGGTTTGGGGGCCCAGCCGGGGCTCCTAACACCACGGGCACGTCGGGTAGTTCCTCTAGAAAAAAAAAACATATGTCAGAACATGAGCCCAGTTACCCTAGAAAAAGCAGTTTGGGCAGCAGTTTATTCCATTTTAATGGCAAAACAATAGGGATTAAAATGAGATGCCGCCCAAACTGCTGCGACATGCCTGCGACGAGTAGGAGGCGTCTAAAGCTCCGAGTGCACGCGCCGCGGCGAAATGAGTTCGTACGCTTCTGGAGCGTCGCGGTGAGATCGTACTTTTCTGGTTTGTCGCGGCGAGATCGTACTTGTCTGGTTCGGCGCGGCGAGATCGTATTCTTCTCGTAGGACCCGTCGTCGTGGCTGCTGAGGGTCGGTCGTCACCATAACATTTGGTTTCTGTTGCTGTCGGAAGAATCGCGAACACCACTATGGCTCCAACTCGCTCCAGTAGACCTAGCGCGCAAGGGTAGACTGGCACTTAAAAATCACTTTTTAGATATTTAAAGGTCTTAGGGTCAGACTTTGTTTCTTTCGATGAAAAAAATCTATTTTTTTCGGAGACCGATCGGACACGTTTTTGTGCTGCCGCAACGGCCCTAAAGTTTATTTATTTTAAATAACGACACTAAGTCACTTAAACGTTAATAACTACCCTCCTCGATGTCCGATCGACGTCTGATTTTGACCAAAAGTAGAGTCTAATATAGGGCAACTCTAGTGCAACGCCACCCCGCTGTAGTTCAAATACTTTAAAAGTTATGGCCGTTGAAAGATTTTGGTCATTTTTAGTACCTTTGGGGAAATGACCAAATTTCACTAAAAACTAGGTAGATGTACGCCAGACCACGTCTCGCGTAACAGGCTTCGCGATGTCTCACGAAACACTGTTACGCTGCGACGCGCCTGGCATACATCTACCTAGGCCTGCGGCGCTGACACCCGAGTCGGGTAGTGGAAAAATGTACACAAGGATACGGGCCTCCGGCCCGTCACTTTGACTAAGCAAGCAGGGTTGTACATTTTTTCGCTTATTTTCGTCAAAAACACCCTCTAGCGCCTCAACGGTTTGAGCTAGAGCAAAACGGAGAAAATTTTCGCCCAAAGGGCTCTACTTTGATGAGTTACCCCTTAGG
>NW_026267290.1:150368-159138 GCF_000697945.3 Frankliniella occidentalis | reverse complement strand
GCAAGTCAATTTTTAGGTTAGAAGGCTCAAAATCAGTACAGTTCTTGCTTTTTATGCGACAAAGTTACACTAAAAATTTCAGGTACCTAGCTCAACCCGTTCTCGAGTTATCGTGATTACAGACAAACAGACAGACAGACAGACGATCATCACTGGAGTTTTGGTTTGGATTTTTTTGGCAGGCCAATTTTGAAGGTAGAAAGCTCAAAATCAATACAGTTCTTGCTTTTTATGCGACAAAGGTACACTAAAAATTTCAGGTACCTAGCTCAACCCATTCTCGAGTTATCGTGTTTACAGACAAACAGACAGACAGACACGAAACTTTTTGATCATCACTGGAGTAATAGGCTTCGCTATCGCTCAGCCAATTAGGGCTACGTCGGCATTAGTTTCTGTAAATGGCGAGTGACGTCGGGCGCACATTTAGGCCCCTGGACACGCCGCGTGTGTCGGAAGCTCGGATCTTTCATATCTGATAAAAAGTAGGACCCATAGGGTAACACTTTCAGCCCGAGTCGTTCGCTCTGGCCCTACCGTGCGCGTAGGGCAGCGCCTACAAGATGGCGTGCCTGTTTGGTGCCAAGGTTGGGCCAAAACGAAAATCGCAATGCGATCCGGGTAAACGTTGTCGCACAGGCCCTGGACTTTGCACACTGTCTCTCATAAGTGAAATCTACCATTTAGGGTAGGGTCCGTACCTCCGAAATCCGTGATTTCGACCCATGAAGTGGGATGGGCTAGCCAGTGGCCGTCGTGATACCGGACCAACTTCTATTGGACTAGTACTATCTAGCTACCCTTACTGAAATTTCAAGTCCCTATTGATGTCATTGGTCCCCATTTTATCGCGTTTTTGGCCGCCCGAGAGACCAAGAGTATGAGACGGACGAGTGGGCCGGTCTGTTATGAGTGATGTGAGGACCTCTCCCTCGCACTCCCGCTTACCATGTTGCTGCACCTCTCCGTCCGTTACACGGGTTTTACTCAGGAGTTGAATTTTATTTCGGTTCCAGTACGCATTTTGTACTGCTTAATACCGTTAATTCCCGAGCGACGCCCCTCGACGCTCAGTCGGGTACCCAGCTACCCAATACCAAACGTACGAAAAGATACTGCTACGATTTCGCAACCTCCGTGTCCGCTTTCCGATGTCGTATCGATATCGCCTGGGTCAGGGGTTCCGTCAAGGTGGCTCTCGACTCGAGCCGCCTGCGGCAGCCAGTATGAGGCGAGCCGGCTGTTGACAGTCTGTCTGTCACACCCAGTAATATTTTCCTCTCGAATCGGCCGGCACGACCTATGGCCCCGTTTCTCTTTCGGCGGCTGGCTCTTCCGTCTAGCTCGGGGCAAGGGCTCGCACCTTTGCTGAACGACAGCGTGCGCCTCGCTCGCTAGAGTTAGCCTGGTTTAGGTATCGTCTTCCTCATTAGAAACTGACCCCTACCAGTAAGGCCGGATCTATTGGCTTGTATATTTCGAGCGTTCGTCGAGCTAGATCTCGCAAATCTCATCTCGATGCCCCCGTTTTGCATGAAACTTCGCTGGTATTGTCCACCTTGATTCTGGTTCTATTAATGTGATTTTCTTTTCCGCGGGCGCGATAGCTCAGCACAACGTTGTGTTACAATCAAACACGGCATAGCAATCACTCCGGTTTATTTTGATACACACTTGCATTTCCAGTGCATTTCACTACTGCAGTGCAAAACAACGAGGTGGAAATCACTTGCGAAATAGTTCGTACGCCTTCCCACGAAACAGTCCGAAATAAACGCGAAATAGCCGGTGAAATAGTCGCGTAATACTGCGAAACACCCTGAGATAATACAAAATAGGCAAGAAATAACCGAAATGGCAGGAGAAATAACGCGAAATACCCCTAATGCTACGAACCCAAGTGATTCCCCCCTCGCAACACAATAAGTCAGGGAAACAAACACTTACCACAGACTTGGTGAGATGAGGAGACAGGTGACGAGCTGACGGAGATCGTGGGCTGATGGAGGCACGTGAGGCAGCAGTGTCCAAGTGCACAAGACAGAACTGTCCGGACCAGCGCGGGCAGCTGCGTTTTGCTCTTCGGGACACGTTCAAAGAACAGCACGTCCGGCTCGGTCCGGCTTCAGCAAATCTGGTCGCTTCGGTCAGAAACAACTGGCCGTCGTAGGGCTAACTAATAGCAATGCTCCTGCCCAATGCCCCTCCCTAGGTTAGGTTAGGTTTTTTTCTGGGTATTTGCACCCAGGCCGTCATTTGGTCATGAGCTGCTCGCCAGTACCTCGCACCTCATATGTCATTGTGATGGCTGGAATTCGCCGTCTAGAGAGAGGGATTCGGGGAGGAACGGGTTATTATCATTTCAATGACAGGTAAGTGACGAGTTCGACACATTTTCGGTAGTCGTGTCACTCAAGTTCGCTCCAATTTATGATTCGTCAATTAAGGGGTGGTTAGGAATAAGGTTACCTTAAACACAATTACAGAGTCAATGATTTAAGTACCAGTCATAAAATGATTTAGCAGTACATACCATCACTACGTAACTCTCATTCCTTACAAAAAACTGCTAAACCAACTCCCGCCACAAGAGTACATGTTCGCAAAGGTTCTGTATGCTCTCCTGACTACGAACTTGATTATATGAGTGAGACAGCCCGAACAAACACCCTTCGGACTGTTCGTAAGCGTCATTTTCAGAAGTTTGTTTTAGGTTGGAATTTGACGTAAAGTGATTGGATGAGCTCGTTTGTGATGAAGAGTGAAAGACCACGAGGTGTTGTCCGAACACGTCCGCCACATCTTAGCGAGGTTATGCGATTCAGAAATGGGTAGCAGGAGTCAATTTCTACTTACTACTGACAGCCAGCACAGTATACACAATCATGAATTGTCCTGCTGCTGTAGGCAGTCCAAAGTGGGACCTCTTAACGTCGTCGCTTAGCTCGCACTCCTCTGGGTCAGGCTCCCATTTGGCGTACAACGTGTCGTTCTCGTACAACTTGTAGAACTCGTGGGCAGCTCTACATTCCAACTTTTTGCTGGAATGGTTTTTTGCTACCACATTATAAAGCCATACTTTTAATGTAAATTCCACAACAGGGGGGAAGAAGATTCATGAAACACTTGTCAAATGGGATACCGGTACACTTCTGGATGGTAACGGAAATCAGCGACAGCGAACAATGGAAACGCTGACTGCAAAATGAAACAAATGACGACTCGATGTATCAAAACTCAAAGAAGTACTCGGCGCTTCTCAATTCTATACTTATTTCAAAAAATGCATTTTAACTGTTGATTTTATACATCCAAATTAATTTTAAAGTAACTTTTCGACATAAATACCTGGCTCATACCGTCATGTCCTATAGCTACCGCCATATTTTTGTTGCTGTTTTGTTTTGTTGTTGTTGGTGGTGGTGATGTGGCTCGTCGCTCAGCGGCTCAAACATTCAATAGTTCCCCTTAGTTTTCAATTCAGTTTTGATTGTTATAATTACTAATACCATTCTCAAAGACATGGTGTTTAATTGTTTTATTATGTAACAGTCAGTCCTCTTAAAAAAGTCATCCATGTACAGTTGTACACCAACCTACGTTATAAGAATCTCAGGTTATGGTCCATGGTGTTCATTAAAGTGCATTTTAATTGCATGCTTAATAACTGCTGAGAAGGTGAGCGCAGGAGCCACTTGCGCTCCCACTCCCCTCGAGCGCTGTCCTACCAACCTACCTAACCAAACTACGAATTCAAATTAAACAATCGTTTACTTCAAACATCTAATATCAAACTTCTTAACTAAACTCGTAACGTCTCGACTTATTCTGAAGCTTCGTGCGCAGTTTGAAGTCAATGAAAGTTACCGTCTGAGAGAAACGTGGGCCAGTAAAGACAGACACAGACAGACAGACAGACACACGACCAAAGAGTCCTCTGCACCCCACATCACAGCAAAGGCTTCGCAAGCTCAGCCAAACAGCGAGATTTCCAACACGAACCCTCTTATGACAAAAATCAGTTTTTATGCTCTTTTTGCAGAACGACGCATCAGTGCAACACTGGCGAATCTGCCGCTCATTCTCGGCTGGTACAGTGTTAAAAAAAACTGTAGCCAATAACAGTGAGCATGCAGTCCTAACCGTATTTTATTTTACGTCAGACTAAATTTCATTTAACGGCCAGGTACTGTATTTAATTTTACGGTTGAACTGTATTTCGAAATACAGGCCGGACTGTTTTTATTTTTACGGTCTGAACTGTTACAGTTTGGACTAGTTCAGAATACAGTCCCACAGTGGGACAGAAAACCGAAAAGTGGGAAAAAATTATTTTTCAACGGTTCTTGACTAATTCGGGTGTGCTGAACTCAAAAATGTTAACCATTTGTCTACAAAGGTTTGTTCCCTTCCCGTGCGGCACACATGAGAAAAATTATTGCGAGATAAAAAATTAGTAATATTATATTCAGCGTAAAAAACTGAATCAGAAACATATAAAGAAGTACATGTCGTTTGGCTGCGGTTTGGATACCGACAGACTGCCGATTGACTGACGATGACCTGCCGTTACACTGCGCTTTACCTACGAATTAACCCTCACCCTGGATTTTAGACTGTTATACTTTAAATTGCATTTTTGCATTTTTAATTTTAAACGCATATTACTCTTTTAAAATCGTTTCGACTATTTGTCCGTCGACGTACAGAGCCACTCCCGTCTTATTTTAAAAAAAATGGAAAAGAAGGATTTAAAAAAATGGGGGGTAACGTCCAGGAGGGGTGGGGAACGTCCGGAAGGTCCCCTCAGCTGAAGGTCCCCACCGAATATTTTATTATTTTAAAACAATTTTTTATTAGAATATTAAAAAGTATTAAAAAAATAATAAAATAATATAAAATATTAAAATTAGTAGAGTGTATCGCTGAGCAATTTTTCATACTATTCCCGACGATATACTCTTATGGTCTCCAAATAATGATTGGGAACATCACCATAAGTTAATCAAGAAAGTTCTACAGAAGTTAGCTGATGCTGGTTTGACGGTTAAGATGAGTAAATGTAAATTTGGAAGGAAGCGAACTCTCTACCTGGGCCACGTCATTCATCAATATGGAATACGACCGGACCCTGCCAAGATTTCTGCAGTTGTCAACTTTCCCAACCCCAGGAGGCAGAAGAATGTCCGCCAGTTCCTTGGTTTGGCTGGTTGGGTTCGGAAGTTTGTCAACGTGTTCAGTGCTGCTGCTAAGCCGCTCACGGATCTGCTGAAGAAAGATCAACCATTCCGCTGGTCTAGAGAAGCTCAAGAGGCCCTCATCTAATTGAAAGAAAAACTTGTTTCTGCACCTGTTCTCCGTGCGCCAGATTTCTCGAAGACCTTCAGAATTTACACTGATGCTTCAGCCCTTGGTACAGGCGGGATACTCTGCCAAGACTTTGCAGACGGGGAACATGTTGTTGCTTTTACTAGTCGCACCCTTAAGGGCAGGGAGCCAAAGTATGCGAGACTGCTGGTGATGTTCGTCAGAAGAGGACGAGGTAGAACTGTCCGTAGAGCTAGATGAACTTGAACTAGAAGAACGACGGCGTCGTGACTTCTTCTTATGCTTCCTACTCTTCTTCTTCTTGCTCTTCTTCTTACTAGAGCAACTACGGTCAGTCGACTTGCTTCCAGTGGTGGTGCGAGTATTGTCTTCCTTGTTATGGAATGACATTCCGGACATTCTAGCTACCAAGTCGTCTTCAGGCAGGACAAACTGGGGATAGTCACACATAGGGTACGCACGCATACAGGCAGCTCCCACTAAATTGAGTTTTCTAGCTAGCTTGAGAAACTCGTCAGTCTCGCCACGTAACATAACGCGGCGCACTCGATAGTGGCTATGCACATCTTCGAGATCCGATGATGTGGACATTTCTCCAACGACAACACCTCTAATTCAGTGGTTTCGAGTTCTTCTCTGACTTCTTTTGCCTCCAGACGGACTGTGTCGATAGAAGCGCCCCAGTTCTCGTTCAGGACACGGCACTTGCCGGACAGGTTCAAAATCAAGTGAGGTTTGCGGCGGATATCCAATTCATAGTCAACTTCATCAGAGAGCAGAGAAAACACGTCCACAGGGAGAGGGACACGAGCCATGATGAACCTCACAATTGTTCAACAAAATACTAAGAGTCACTTTCTCACTGAATCAGCAAAATTCAAAAGATTTATTGATACTAGGATTTCTTCGCCCCGCTGCTCTGCGAGGGCACAACACCAGAAGAATGCACACCGTGCATAATCACACCAAAGCCACAATTATTAACAAAAGTTATACAAAGTACACAATAAAAATGGTACCACAGTTGCAAGTGAAAAGAGGGCACCATACAAAAACGATATCATTGCAGAAAGCAACAGTTTTTTTTTTTGTATTGAAGACAGGAAAAAAGCCACAATTAGGTTGCAAAGTTAATTTGCTTAAAATTAACAGCTTGGGGCTGTGCTGGGGTTAAAATACAATAGAGCAATAAAATAGTTGAAAGTGGACCAGCCACAGAGAAAGATTGCATAAAATGATTGCTTGCTGGTCAGACGAGGAGGGGAGAGGGGGTTCTCTCTCGTCACAGCGCTGGCTGTCTTCGCGTCGGATGCTGGCGGAGGGGGTCGGCGGTGGCGCTCGGCGGCGGGCCGTGTAAGACGGATTGCCGTAGCGGCAGGCGCAAAGAGCACGGGGCTGCTGCACCCGTGACAAGGGCGCGCCGGTCCAAATCTTGGTCTCAGTCGCCATCCCAACGGAGCTTCGCCTTTTCAACCCGGAAGAGGACTCCCTCTCCTGCGCCTCGCTGGAGGTGAGGTCACAGGTCAGCGCCACTGCCACCGCCGCATCCTCTTCAGCTACAAGCAGCAGGAGCAGGGTGCGCCGGTCAAGATCTCGGTCTCAGTCGCCCTCTGAGAGCTATGCCTCCACGAGCCGCAAGAGGACTCTCTCTCCCTCACAGAGGTCCCAGTTCAGTGGTAGTTGCGGTGCCTCCAGGAGTTCTACTTCTCTCTCCAAGAACAAGTCCCTCTCCTTGTCAGGGCCCAGGTCTTCACTGTCACTGGCTGCCCAGCCAAGAGAGAGGTCGCCTTCCCCTGACTTTTTTTTTTGGATCTGCCTTCTTCGCCTAAGCCTGCTTTATCTGTCTTTCTAAACGCTTTGTATAGTACAAAGTAAAAGGAATGTAGGGAAAATTTTTCAAGGTTAACTGGTTTTGTACATCCTACACACAAGAATTCAAACCAGACATCAACGGGATCAGTTAGCTAGAGAGACGTTTTAATAAATTTTTCCGATATAAATCCTGTTGAGACACTGTATGGCTGAAAATGATCTATAACTTGCCAAATACAGTTTGCCATTAGATCGTTGGACTCAAAATAACATTCAATCAATCAGATTCACTCATCCTTATGGTACAAATGGCATGTTTTAACTGACATTTGTGTTCTTCTTTTGAAACGTTTGCGCATATGATTTCTCCAACAAAAAAATTACTAAGAATCTGGGCAAAGGTGTTTAGAATTAGTACCGCTAGGGCTAAAAAAAATTCCACAGTTTTGTGATAGTCCCTTATAAAATGGAAGAAAGTCAAATTACATAGCTTGATAAAAGCTTGAGAAACAAAAGCTACAAAGTTAGAAAGCTTTTCTTAAGGACTTTCTTCTATTTAACAAGATACAACCAAATTCCTGGGTCAATTAGTAGCCCTTGTCAGTTTTTTCAGGGAAATCATGCGTGCCAACTTTTTAAGCAAGGAACACAAATGACAGTTATAACATATATGCCTTTTAGACCATAAGGATGAGTCAATCTGACCAATCGAATGTTACTTTGAGTCTATCGATCCATAGGGAAACTATTTGGAATGACATATTGATCATTTTCTGCTTTGAAGGTCTGAAAAGGATTTATTTCTACAAAAGTCCTACCTCTTTTATACCAACCGTCACCCCTAAATCTTTCCCTAAACACAAACTGTTGAAACCATTAAACAAATCAATCTCTAGTTTCTTGTGTCATCTCTTTACTCAGATTAAAGAGAACAAATTATAACATACTGATGTACTCTGCTTGACCAAATTGTCCTCCAAAAATTTTCTTTGAAAATGAGACAGCAATAATTCTTCAGGTCATTTAGAAATCACTTAAATGATTTATTTACACAATTTAAATGTAATCCACATCTGAAACTTACTTGGCTTCAAAATATTTGCAGGCTGGGATGACTTGGTATCCTGCTGTCTTTAACTTGTTTAGAACAATACTAAGTTTGTCAACGTGCATGACAAACTGTTTAATGTCCACTGTATCCATTTCACACCCTCCATCAATTTCGTTTTTGACATCAACTGTGTGTTTAGTTGCATAATGGCGCTTGTAATTTACCTTCTCATTATTTCCAGTAACATTTGCATCCATGTTGATTCCACAATAAGTACATAGTTTAATAGTTTGATTAAACTTGTCCCTCCTTGGGACTGCATTAGGAGTCTGAGAGAATTTCCTCTTTTTTGAGGCTGTCTCAGTGCATGTCTCCACTTTGCTATTTGAATCAAAGAGATCTTGTGTAAATTCCTCGGAACAGCAACCCTGTATACAATAGCAATATAATTCAGTTGAAATTAAATAAAAAGAGTAAGGTAAAGGCAGCAGCGTATAGCAGGCCCATTTTTATTTATTTCCACGGCTTACTAACCTAAAACCAGCAATGCTTGGGATAGTAGTCAGGCATTTCTTTTTT
>NW_026267290.1:147566-149742 GCF_000697945.3 Frankliniella occidentalis | reverse complement strand
ATTTCCATAATTCATTTAATTGTTGGGACGACATCACATAGCATGACCTCCCCACTTCTTTCTGTGTGGAGCATATACACAAACAAATGTTTAAGGTTTGAAATAACTTTCAAATAGAAGATATATCTCACTGTATACACTTTCCAAAGAAAAAGGAAATTCGGTACTTACTAAGTCGCCGTCGCAAGATTGAAGGGCACGTCGGCCACGCCTAGTTGAACTAGCCGCATCCATTTCGATACAGTAGAGAAAAAGAAACGCTTTCTATTTAAATACTGTGGCTTTCCGTACACGGCTCACCACACGGCCCAACTCAAGGGTAGTGGGTAAACCGGTGCGAGCCGTCCAAGCCGGGACAAAGCTTTGGTGCATGTAACATTTTGGGTCTTATTTAAACCAGCTGGTGCAGATAATATTTCGGTCCTTGGATGCACCAGAGCTGGTGCAATGTAGAACCGAACTCTCTGGAGGCTAGTCTTTTTTCTTCTTTTTTTGATGAATATTATGCTAGGTCGAATCTTGTTGAAAACTCAGGGACATGATACGTTTTCGCCAAGATGTACCCAGACTGTAACCGATCTAGTTACTTCCCTGTACCGTAACGTTAGTTTGTTTGCTGATATGGGGTTATGTTGCCCAGGCTCTTCAAGTTCATTCCCATATCCGCAATCAAAAAACAGCAGTTTTAGCTGATACATTAATCACAACTGTCCCTTGCTTGTTAGAATCGCCATTTTGATTGATGTTTTTAAATTATATCCCTTGAAAATATTTGTATTACCTTCATCAATTTTCATTTTTTGTCAGATGTCTCCAAACTGGTTTTCATGTGATGGTGATTGTTGCACAGAATAATTTTTTGAAGTCTTGAAGACTGTAGGACTGTCAGCCACACTTACATCCAATGCTTATATGAGTGCTCCTAGCTCCCTATAGTTCATGGGGATGACGTGAGTCAAGGATTGACAGACCAGGTTGCCTTACATACATTCTTACGTTCATCATTCATTACAGTTTGTATATTCTGCTATGAAAATCTTTCCGTACCCCCATTTATCTGTACTTATCCATGTATTTTTTCTGTGTTTACGTTGTAGGTAAACATCTGACCTTGTTCTGCGGACCTCTTCTGGAATCACATCTTGCTTTGATTAGTCATGTTGAAGATCCTACCCTCTAACTCTATCTGGTGTCCTCTAATTGGTTTTTCTATGACTATTTTTGATAGAGCTGCTTTGATGTTTGATAGAATGTAAGTTGGAAGTATTTTCCTTGTCGTTTGAGTTGTCTCTTAGATTACAGATTCTGGTCAATAGTAGTAATATGTGCTGCTTCTCTTCCATTGAACAATATTAATATTCATGCCTTAGTGAGTTCACATACTCTCTGTTTTAGGTCTTGTGATGTGTCATCCAGGTCTGAATAAATTTGTGCCTCTCTTGTGTGGAAATTTGATACGAACAAGATGGAAACACAGGCCGGTTAGTGGCTATTTTGTTGACCTTTTTTTTAAAAGAAAAAGACAAAGGTATATGCATACTCTTGTGTGATATTCTGGTTCCAGATTTTAAACACAGTATGGCTATCAAGTCTCATACCATTTTGTAATCCTCTGCAGATGTCACCAAAAGTAAGACTCGGATGGCAATTAATTCACCCTAAGTAGCACACAAGGGTTCAATAATGCATACCCCTCACATACAAGTATGCTGAATGGAAGAATTGAAGTTTACAAATACCTGTCTACTTTCCGCTGTTCTTATCCATGGTTTTGTGAGCTCAAGAACTTAAGGATTTACTAAAACTTTATCTGTTCAGATTTTATTTGATTCTTTTCATTTTTTGTTTTGAGCCCGCCCTTCTGCTTTGAAAAAGCTATCCAGCGGGCTTATGCAAACGACCTCGTGTCTGTCTGTGTGTCTGTGTGTCTCTGTGTCTGTCTGTCTGTTCCACTAGAAGGAGATGTGCTAGAGACTTCAAATTTTCAGGGTATCTTAAGGTTCACTCCTCCCGGGTGGAAAGAAGTACATATAAACTGCATTCGAAACTGTACTTGCTTAACTGTAGTTGCTAAACTATAGTTATGATAGTATTTTAACTCCAATGCTGTTTATAATCAAGACTACATGCTCAAATAACAGTAAGAAATATAAATAACACACACTTTTACTGCTCT
>NW_026267290.1:146671-147206 GCF_000697945.3 Frankliniella occidentalis | reverse complement strand
GCTGAACATTGCAACTGGTAAACATACCGGGCAGTAGAGGCGACTCATCACCCTTGCAGGTAAAAGACATCCCGGAAAGTCCCGCTCGGGCTCGGCCCCACCCCCCGCAGACGTGCCGTTCTGCTGGCCGGGAGCATACTATGGGCCGAATATCGCGAGAGGAAATACCCCGAACTAGGCCTAGCTACCTACTCAGGAGGGTGAGTACATGTTTCCCAAACTGCCGGAGGTGCTCACGATGCTTTTTGACGCCTCCCCAGCTCGTCGTAAAATACTCCTACACAAAGATATTGATATTACGCGCGTAGTACGTATACATGCATATAATGGTTGGTGTGCACGTGTGGCACACTGCTTTTGTCATGTAAACCTAGCGGCAGGAGACGATTTATTCGGTTGTAAATCTTAGACAGCATAGCACTATGCAAACGGTGGATAAAATGTAGCATTACTGTAGCTGGACTGTAGTCCGACTGTAGTTCGATTGTGAGTTGTCGGACCGGAGCGCTTGGCTTGTCATTGAGTTACTGCGAGA
>NW_026267290.1:144690-144985 GCF_000697945.3 Frankliniella occidentalis | reverse complement strand
ATTGGTCTAACTTACAGATTATTCTACAGAATCTACAATTTCTCCCGTTGCCGGATCCAAAATCCTAAAAAGAACAAAAACGAATTAGTTAGGAAAGGAATTTCAATCAGGCACAGGATTGGACCCTTAAATATACAGTACAAAACAAAAAAAAAAGGCCAAAATAGAAGTTCTTAAATGAAATGGGAGACTATAACATATCCCAGCCAGAACAGAGAGGTCGGATCGACGTCGATTCGACGTCGTGGAAGACGTCGGAGTTGAGGTCTAAATTGAAGGATAATCGACGTCTCAG
>NW_026267290.1:143593-144008 GCF_000697945.3 Frankliniella occidentalis | reverse complement strand
CCTGGAGGGGAAACTTTGGCACGTGAGCGCCTCTGCCGCCCCTCCGTTCCACTCATTTTTGGGAAAACGTTGACGAAGTTAACTATCGCCGTTATCCCTGACAAAAATGAGGTGTCAACAAAGTGGCAACGAAGTGTCAGGGAAGTGTTGAAACGAAGTGTTATCGAAGCTGCAATTGGCACTACGAAGTGTCAACGAAGTGTCAGAAGGAAGCTTCAACGAAGTGGCAACGAAGTGTTACCTAAGTGTCAAGGAGGTGTCAATGGAGTGTTGTAGGATAGTGTCGAAGTGACAATGAAGTGTCAGTAAGGTGTTGACGAAGTGGCAACGAAATGTTAATAAAGCATCATCTCATGCATTGGGAAAATGGTGCTATAATATACCACAAGAAAATGTATTGTAGCAATTCTTTTTT
>NW_026267290.1:138356-143543 GCF_000697945.3 Frankliniella occidentalis | reverse complement strand
CCGGCACCACCGGCACAAAGTTTACGCAGCGCACTTCTCATGTGTAGGAACCATGTGATGTGTGCGTTTTCAGAGCCTCCACCAACTCACTTCGCGCGCGCAATTTGAAACGTGAGGAAATCGATGCCGAGTATACGTCGAATCGACGTGAAGGGAAATATGAGGGAAAATGTCATAGAGGTTGTCCTTACAACAAAGTTGAAGCATAGTGGGGAAAAGATTAGGCTTGTAACACATGCCAATTCAACTGAACTTTAATTTTGGCACAGGTCGATATCTTATTTTCTTCGACCCGATTTTAGACTCGACCCATCTTAGATGGATCGACGCCGAATCGACGTCGATCCGACCTCTCTGTTCTGGCTGGGATGAGTGATTATTTATGAGTGATTATTTATCGGGTCTATATAAGGATTGAAGTTAACACCTTACTGTCATTATTTGCAAGGCTTTATTGAAGTACCATTTATCGACGCTAAATGAAACTAAACAAAAGGAATGCGTATCATCTCAAATTTAAAAGCTACATGACAAACTTTTGTTTGCAAGACAACTATCAAAATCTGTGAGAATTAGTGCCGGAATCACACTCTGATCAGATAGATAATCACTCATAAATTGTTGAATTATTTACTACATTCCCATATTGGTTTGAAATATTGACTTACACATTTGGGGCTTCTTCCCCTTCTGTTGAAGTTGAAGTACTTCTTGGTTGGCGCCTTTTCGTGCTGCTTCCAACACTACCTGAGGGAGAACGATAAAGTGCTGCGCATACATTGCCCAAATCACTCCCTAGTTGTGTCATTTTCTTGAGCTTCTCGTCTTCAGAAACATTAGTTCTATCAAGAAATTTGACGTATAATTCTGAAAAAGAAATTTAGAATTTAGACTCTAGCTGTAACATTAGATCAAAAGAATTTAATTAAGTTAATTGCTCTAATGACTAATAAGTAAAATTACCTCTGGCAGCCTCCATGAATGCAGGAGGAAACTGCTTCTTGCCAGCTGTCCGTGGTGTAGAGTAGCACAGTACATCTTGGCTTCCTGCCCGTAAACACCACACACCAGCGATTTCTGCCACGCTGTCTTATTGTCAGCAAGATCCAGCATGGAGTACGCAGAATTCAAAATGCTGATGCCATGTCCTAAGTCCTGAAATAGGAATATATATTTATAGATACATTTTTCACTCTCACCAGATTTTATTATAAGTTACTGGGTTGAAGACTTACAGTTCTTGGTGCACTAAACTCTGACCGAGTAGAACTGGACCGAGATGATCCAGCTGGTGGAAAAGCAGGCGGCCTCATCACTGCAAAAATTACACAAAAGCATTAGATAGATACACTTCATGAACTAGGGGTGCACTTGGTCAGCAGCCCCAGGAAATAATTCTCACCTGCTATTGCAGGGCAAGTGTAACAAAAACATGCTCAGCTCCACTAAAATATTGTTACAACAAATTTCAAGTCTCTAGATCATCTCCCTCCTGTGAAACTGATATGAGGAAAGCTCTCTATCGGAAGGGAACATGGAACATGTCTTCCCTTCTCACTCTTCTTGTTACTGAAGTGATAATCTTTTCCAAGGCAAAGTTTATCACTACATTATTACACTGTAATAAATGTGTTTGTAGATATACACCATATTTAGTAATATACTATTTACAAAATATGTTGTAAATGTACTACATGGCACACTTGCTATAATAGAAGCAAATACATTTAAATATAAAGATACGATTATAAACAGACACCTCACATATTGGCATCTTGCCTCTGTCTTTTGCTTGTAACGTGATATTGGATTTGTAGTATCTTTATACTATTTATAAATTAACTTTCAAATCCTAAAAACTTTCTAGCCCAATTACAAAATATAAGTTATATTGAGTTCATGGCTATCTATATAATGAATAAATTGACTAGAACAGAAAAAAAAATCACTTTTGATGTACCTAAGTATGTATAGGTAAAACAGATAACATAATATATTAGTTTTTTCCTACAGGGCAAGATCCATTAGATGGACCATATATACAACTATAAATTTTTTTCCTACAGGGCAAGATCCATTAGGTGGACCATAAATACTTAGCATCTAAAAATAAATAAATAAAATACAAGCATTAACTACAGTGAAAGGTAAACCATATTTAGTAGCCTGACTCAGTTTGAAAGTCCAGACTGTCTGGGATACCATTTAACCACTGTTTTACACTCTTAAATATTTCTTCTTGATTGTCAAAGTAGCTTGTGTCGTACTCACACATTTGACTTTTCAGTGTCTCGACCTCAGACCCTACTTTTCTCACATCATCACGAAGAGAAGGAATCACTTTAACAGCCTCCTCAATCCTCTCTATCCGAGCCTCAAAAGCAACACGTTGGTCCAGCTGCTTGCGTAAATTAGCCAGTTCTGCCTCAAGGCTCTTGATTCTTGCTTTATCTGTCTCTGCTGGCAAGCTGTCTACAGATGCATTTGATTCGGTTTCCAATGAACCATTAAGCAAGTGGCTATTAGAGACATTATCTGCGATTCGAGGGGCTTCTTGAGAGTTTCTAGCATTCTGAAACTTCGAAAACTATTTATGATAGACTGGTTTCTAGACTCCTTCTTGTTTAATTCTTTTGAACTCTGAAACAGTCAGAATACACAACTCACTATAGTATTCAGGCAGCTCTCATGAAACTTAATGTATAGCAGTACTTACTGTCTCTGTTTGTTGTCTCTTGATCGGATTCATATTTTCACTTCCATCACGCTCATCATTAGTAGTTGTAGCTATGTCAGAATCTCTCTGACAAAGGACTAGGAACCTGGGTCTCTTGGCCTTAATTGAGTTCTCCATATCTTCTTCAGAATCTAGAAAGAATAATAGATAAAAATTAATGGGCATTCTGTAAAACTTATGTTAAAATATTAGTTTAGTATTAAAGGAATATTTGGGTGAATCACGCTAAAGACCAAAAGGGCTTCAAGCTTGACAAAGAAATACTACAATCAAACTTAAGGTACTGTTTCAAGACTCAGAAATTTTAAATTTGTATACAAAATGTCAAGTTTCACAAGGGGCACATAACCAAACTGTCTCTTACCTGCCAACCGGCATACGTAGCCTTTGCACTTGAGCGGGCTACCATTTGGTTTAGTAAACTTGTAACTCAGAACCCAGTATAGTAGCGCACTGTTGAAATCGTTTAGATCGCTAGGTGCAAAAGGTTCAGTCTTTTTTTTGTCAAGAAAAACTCTGCTCACAGGCACTATTTCCCACTCGCTATCGGTAAAGGTAACGTAGGCAAATTTCGGTGCCATCTTTAAGACTTGTTAAAGACCACCTCAATGCTGAGTCACAGGTAAACACTTCTCTTATCTTGAACTACAAGTACCACAATAATTTCGCAAAGACAAAGTACAGCAAAGACGCGACAGTCTGTCTGTGGTCTGTGTTGTGTTACGAATGCGAAAACATCAAGCATCAAAAATGGCGATGTGATTAGAAGAAGGAAAAGAAAAATACGTGAAGTGTAGCCAACTGCGATAGTTAAAAAAACATAGTCGGACGGTTTCCCTTAAATATTTACGGTGTAAAGGTGATGTTTTAAGTTCTAATAAAATCTAAAATGCTTTCAGAAGTCTAAAGGTAAGGTTTATCTCGATGAGACTTTTGGTGGACATTTTTATTACTGTGAGTGCTGGTACCAACATTTTCCCGCAGGGCAAGCAGACGACCAGACTAGCAAACACTCTTTCCTTCTGCTGCCGGTGGACTGTAAACACGTACGTATACAAATTTACTGCAGAATTGTCGTCTAACTGTGTTTTGCTTTTTCCCTTGTAGTGAGAATGGACAGCCAGTTTAAGCTTAGGTATAAAAACTGGCAAGTGGACAAAACCCAATCGAAACCGAAATCTTCAAAGTACCGGCATATCCGCCGAGAGCGTGAGGTTAGTATTTTTGGTGTAAATTTCAATTTATATATGCTGAGTCATGACAACTGAATGCCAATTAAGGATTTCAGTGCTTTGATACTTAATGAGACAAGCATTTTTAGGCTGACTCTGACAAATTGTTTCAGAAGAACCAGTTGGGACCGGTCCAAGCCAACCATGGAACATTAGAAGAAAGGGGGGAGATTGCTGCGCAGATCAACCATCAAAGTTGTGGAATGGATGCTAACCCAGATTTCGAGCTCGAGCAGCTAGAACAAATTGAACAAGCAGTGCATAGTGATGAATATGCAGATCAGCTGGAATCTGATGCTGAACATTGGCACAATGCCGAACAGGTATGCATTACTCTTGAAGTTTAATGGCGGGGTGTCTGCGACTCGTAAACTAAAACATGCTCTGTTCTTGACAGATGGAGCAGGAGCCAAATGCTACCAGTTACTGTGACACTGAGCCTGCCTTCTTTGAGCCTGTAAACAGTTTAAATAATCCACCAGAAGAAGGAGGTCTCCCCAAAGAAAAACTTTGTGGATGTGGATGCACAAGTATGACAGCAGGTGATGTATTTTTGATGACAGTAGGTCTTGGTTTGCGACACAATCTTACATGGGCAGCACAAGTAGACATACTTAAAATGGTAAACCAGCTATTTAACTTGAACCCATTAAAAGCAACTAAATATTATTATGAGAAAGCTGTTTGCAGTGGTAACATAGCTGTAGACACTTACTTGTATTGCCCTGACTGTGGTGTATCTCTGGGGAAGGTAGAACAACAATTGAACCCTAATATTGTCTGTACTTGTAAGAAAGTAGTGTCAAAACAGTCAACTCTGTTCTTGTCTCTTAGTTTAGAGGACCAATTTAAAAACCTATTAAGGGATCCCGTATTTGCTAAGGATTTAATGTCTCATAGATTTGATAGGAAAAAAAATGGAGACGACTCCTTATTGAGGGATATTTTTGATGGTGCAGCATATCGAAAGCTATTTGATAGCTCTGGCCCTTTGTCTAAGCCCGAGAATTTCTCACTGTCGTTTAACACTGATGGAGTGTCAGCTGGTAAATCAAACAGTGTTAACAGAACTATGTGGCCGATTCTTGTTACTATTAATGAACTCCCGTACAGTATTAGGAATAAGTATGTATTAATAGCTGGTTTATATGTAGGCAAGACGCATCCCAATATGGATGCATTTTTAGAGCCATTTGTTGAACAGTTAAACAGATTGTC
>NW_026267290.1:131041-134196 GCF_000697945.3 Frankliniella occidentalis | reverse complement strand
TGGCGCGAAAGTGACAAAGACATAAAATTCGTTCTTGCGCATGGTTCCCGACATCGCAGCCACCTCCGCTTAGCATTGTTGTAACCTCCACAACGTATACTTTCATTTTCCCTGTGTTCTGGCATACCGATTTTAAAATGGAACGCCCTAGCTGAGGCCCGCTGAGGCCCGCTGAGGCCCGCTGTTAAACACCACATTTTTAGGAGAGGCAAATCCATTTAAATCATATTAAATATAAATGATAACAATATAGAGGTTCTACCTATACTCACCTACCAGCACCCCCAGTTTTCTGCCCCAAAATACAAACAAAAGTTACAAGTCAATAGTCAGAGAGGTTATTGTGTAGGAATGTTTTAAAAAAAATCATTGAGTTGCTACACATAGAAGGAATCCTTGGCCAAAATAAGTTATGTCATATTTTCAAGTCTACAAGATATAAAAGAGGAGTGAAGGGGTAAGCACAACAACGTTTACAATTAACTAATTTTTGATTATTTTTCTGAACTAGCTGTATTCCTGTATTTAAGAAAGTTTCTTGCCTTTAACTACGCGATATGCGATCTCGCCTTTACGACGCTATCTGTCGGCTGCGGGCGACTGATGTGTTAGCAAGCCCAAGCCGCCCAAGCTGGCCGGGTACACAAGCCTGGCGCTAGAGTGCAGCAGCAAGGCTCCTGTGCGTAGGCTATCGCAGTACAGACGTGCGGGCGGGTTGCCTATCAGCCAGGCGGCAAGGCGAGGTGAATCCACCCCGTGCGTGTGGCTGTGAAGGTCAGTAGGGCCACTAAGGTCAGTCGCCCCCCCCCCCCACCACCTCCCGAGGGCTTGCTATTCCACGCAACACCCCAGAGCCCGGTATGACACACCGATTCACCCTCGCGTACCAGTACTCCGTGAAACGCTGCAGGCAAGCTGCTTCGTCTGACATGAAACTTAAGAGCAAACTACAGGCTAAATAAATTCGACAAGTGGAACAGAAGTTAGTTCAGTCACATTCCGGTCCGGAGATGAGGTGGTCACCACACACTGCACAGTGTATTTTCTAAGAGGCCGTGATAGGTGGACTATCTCTAGCTAGCAGACGACCAGAAATAAACATAAACGAAAAAGAAGTTTGGGTAGCGGCAGCGGCATGGTGGTTACAAACCAGAGAACGGGTATGATATAATACTGTTTCATCGGAAAATAGTGTACTTGCTAGACAAAATACTCGCTTGAGTTTGTGGACTTCGTGGGGATATGAAATATGCGGCGAATCGTTATAAGTAGTAGGGCCGGGCGACGTCATAACCTCCCATCAGAGGAAGATCATAAACAACAGTCAAACCGCTTTAACACCCACTGCAGTGAGTAAGAGTTGTGATCAAGGGTGACTTGCTCATAAATGTATTTGTGACTCACAGATGAGTAGTTCTACAAGTACTCATAAGAGATCAATATGTAATACCTGCTCATCTCTTGACTACACCAAAAGACTAAATCTTTTATTTATTTACTGTCAACCTCATTGGAATTGGTAATTTGTGCCTCTTTACAAAAACGTTCATGGAGTTACGTTCCTTTGTGAAATTGGAAATGGACTTACGTTGTTTTGTCCCATTTTAGTTTTGGACTTACGTTCCTTTGTGAAACCTTTCTGGAGTTACGTTTATCTGTCCAGTTTGTGTGATGGACTTGCGTTCCTTTGTGAAAATAGAAGTGGACTTACGTTTCTTTGTCCAACTTGTATCATGGACTTACGTCTCTTTGTTAGGCTTCCTATGGACTTGCGTTTCTCTGTCAGCTTTCAGATGGACTTACGTCTAAGTGACCACCCCATGTATCTCAAAATCAATAATATATAGCTGCATTTCGGAAAATCCCAGATGTACCCCATAAAATTTCGGTCAAGATAGCAAATGAATCTCAAAATCACCCACGTTCCTTTGTCCATTCATCAGTGACTTCATAAATAAGAAGAAAGTGTGCAAGAAAATGTTCATGGCAACACTTAGCATCTGGGATTGTACTGTAGACAGTGCTTATAGTCATGTCAATTCAACCAAAGGGAGTACCTCAACCCCTGACAAAAGGGGTCGACATAATAATCATCGGGTTGCTGTCACTCCAGAAAAAATCAAAAGTGTTCAAGATCATGTGGCAGAATTTCCTAGAGTCCCTTCCTACTACTGCAGGCAGAGGACCAAGAGGGAATATCTTGAGAATGGGCTCACTCTGAAGAAAATGGCAAGGAACTATGGAACTTGGGTCCAAAACAAAAATTTGCCTGCTAAATCTATAGCCACCCTAAGGCAATATGAAGATATGGTAAACAGTCATTTTAATTTGGGATTTTTTAAGCCCAAAAAAGATCAATGCAAACTGTGTTGCATCATGAGGAGCAAGGGGAACACACCAGCAATTAGAGAGAAGTACAAACCATTGTGGGTAGCTCACATTAAAAACAAGGACCTTCTGAAAAGATTAAAAGAGAAGGACAAAGCTGCTGCAGAGGAAGACAGATCAATAGCCCTTTGTTCCTTTGATTTACAGAAACAACTGAGTTGCCCAAAATCTCAAGCTTCCCCATTTTATTATGCTAGTAAGTTGAATGTTTACAACTTCACCATCTTCCATTCCATAATGAGGGTTGGATATTGTTACTTGTGGCATGAAGGTATGGCCAAAAAGGGTTCAGATGAAGTCTCTAGCTCTGTTTTCCACTTTATAACTGAACATGTGCAGAAAGGTTACAAAGAGTTTGTTTTCTATTCTATCCGGTGAGTGAGAGACCTGCATCATGTCACTGACGTACAGCAACAGACTAAGGGTGGATGAGTTGAGGTATGAGGTGGGAGTGCGCGGCACTAGGGCGCCTGACACCGCTACGGTCGACTAGCTGCGCAGGGTGCTGGCGCGTCTCCTTAGGGAGGAGGAGCAGGGTACCGCGCACGACGACGCGCTGCTCCCCGTCCAGGTCGACGAGGAGCTGAGCGTGATGGACGCTAAGGTGCAGAAGTTGGGGGCCGCAGTGGCGTTGTTGGAGTTGGAACCAGACGAGGGGCCCACAACTCTGGAATTCAGGTGTACAAAGCCATCGAAATCTTTGGAAATCTTATTGAAATCAGTGAAATCTTTGAAATCAGTTGAATTCTCTTGAATTCACTTGAAAT